>NW_009940484.1:44062-57907 GCF_000696875.1 Nestor notabilis | reverse complement strand
CAGCCCGGCTGCGGGGTCCCGGCCCGGCTGTGGGGCTGTGGGGTCCCTGAACAACTCCAGTCCCAGGTCCTTTGGTCAGATGCTGAGGACACAGAGCCCTCGGCGTCGGGCCAGCCCTTGGTGCAGGTCCCTCAATCAGGCCCTGGGGTGCTGCTCGGCCTATGGGGTGCTGGCTGGGCTATGGGATGCTGGTCAGGTCCCAGAGGTGGGGCTGTGGCTCCTCGCTGTGGCCCGGGGGCTCTGGTCGGGCAGGCAAGCCCTGGGGTGTCAGTCCTGCCCTCTGACACGTGATTGTAGTGGCCATGCTCTGCTGGGACCCCGAGGAGAAGCGGGCACCTCCTCCTCAGCCCGTGGTTGGTGGTGCTCCTTGTGAGCTGCTCCTGCCTCGTGCCATGCCTGGGCCACCAGCAAGGCTCCCAGTTGCAAGCCCAGCTCTTGCTGGGTGTGGGCTGAGCAGGAAGGTAGGAAGGTGGGCAAGGGAGTGCTTCCTAAACAAACCTCCCAGCCGCACGCGCTACGAGCCAAGGCGATGCAGAGCTCATGGGGAGATGAGAAGCTTAGAGGGATAATGGCATTGCCCATTATGTTGGGCAGGCATCCTGAAAGACATGTAAACCCTGCGGTATGTTGTAAGTCAGCTTCCAGCAGGCAGGGATAAGAAAAGGCTTGCTCTGCACGCAGGCTAATTCCATAGTTTTTCACAGAAAGTTGAAGGATCTTCTTTTCATCTTTCTGCCTCCGCTTTTTGCTGATGCCTTGTACAATGCAGGCTGGAGCAATCGCTGATCTGAGTGGTTGCATTAGCTGGAGTATGGATCTGAGCTTGGGAGTGGGAGACGGGGCTTGCTGTGCCATGCTCTGAATTGCTGCTCCAGAAGCACCTTGGAGCTCCAGGTCCTGTGCTGTGGATGCCAAAAACCTCCCCTTGGAGGTGGCAGCAATGCAGACCTGCTGTTGTCCTCCCGATGTGGTGGTGTCCCCTGAGTGGAGGAGGAGGTAGATGTGAAGTGCTGTGACTTGGCTGATAGCAAGGTTTTCTGCACGGGGTAGTTGGAGTTAATGGGTGTTTGTTGTGTGGAGCTATATGTTGAGTGGTTGTGGGGTATGCAGGAGGCTCAACGAATCTACAGATGGATAAGGCTTTGGTCAGAAGTGCTTTTCCCAGCTCTTGTTGTCACCCAGTGTTTTCTATCACACCCTGCTGTCTCCTCACACTCTTGCTGTAAGCATGTGGTCCTGATGGCATTCCTTAGTCATTGCAACAGAATCCTTGCTTCACGTATTCACCTGCACTTGTTCATGTATCTTCTTCATGTGATGTCCAGAGAGAAAGCAAGTGGTGGGAAACTCCATGGGGAGGATGCATGGATCAGGACGGACAACAGCTCCTCGGGGCTGGAGGTGCTCTCAGCAGTTTCCTTACGTGTGGCCGAGAAAATGTGGCAGGAGTTAAAAGAGAATCACTTGAGCGAGAGCTCTCTGGGCCGTGCAGATGGGCAGCACTCAGCTATTTACTGCTTGGAGATGCTCATTAATTTCTGGGGGGATGGAGATACTGGCAGTCCTGGGTAGGGTGCCCTGGCGCTGCAGACGGGCACAGTGATGGGGATGAATGGAAACCAGCCTGGTCGGAGCTGATGTGCTAGTGCTTTGTCATGTTTGGTGGAGTCGTGACTCCTTTGGAAACGGGGTGATCTCAGTTGGTGGCAAGAACTCGCTCACACCCAGCTTGTGGGAAATAGGAGCTAGTGCAAGTGAAGGTCCGTGACTGAGCTGGCGGTTGGACCCCTGCTCTGAGCTAACGGGGGTGCCCACAGATGAGCAGCAGCAGTGAGAGGTGCTGGGGGAGTGTGTTTTGGCTGTGGGTAGTTGTTTTGTCAGCATGGGGACTTCAGATCAGGGTTCTGCAAAGGGTGTTCCAGCTCTGTGGGGACTATCTGAGCTGCCCGGGAATCTGTGTGTCGGGGGTGGAGGGTCCTGGAAGGAGAGGGTGGCAGTGGAGGAAGTGTTGAAGTGTGGTGGGTATGAGCAGCAGAGCTGCCTAGGGAAGGGTAGGAGACGATTTGGGGAGTGTTGTCAAAGAACTGCTAGAGGCTGTTGCCTTGTGAGAGGAGCTGCATGCGGGGAGATGTGCCAGGGCAAGAGCCCTGCACAGGGAGCTCTGAGGGTGCGATGCTGAGGGAGAAACCTGTCTGGAGATGCAAGTCTGAGTGTCTACAGGCAGGAGCGTGCTGTGGGAAAGGACCCCCACAAGGGAGGGCAGCCCTGAACGGGCACAGGCTGGGACAGGGGATGGCTGGTGTGGAAGCTGTGGTAGGGCCAGTGTCTCATCTTCAGTTGTGTTAGTGAGGGACTTGATAGCCTTCCCTTTGATGCAGTGCAGCTCACTGCTTTCAGATGGTCTTGGACTCCACTCACACTGATTGCATATGGCTGGGGCTGCACACACTGATCTCGGGTGGCTGGGGCTGCGCTCATACTGATCTCAAATGGCTGGGGCTCTGAGCAGTTACTGTCAGAGGGGAGAATGGCAAAACATCTGGCAGCTTTTATCTTGAAAATTGCAGAGAAGATGGAGAAGAGTTTGAGGTGGAGTAGCACGAGCTCTGTACTTGTGTGTGTAAGCCATGCGAGGGTTTGTGTATGGCCCTGGTTCAAGTGTGACTGTTATGAAGCAAATGCTACTTGTTGGTGTGCTGTGTTGAGAGAAAGCTGGGGATCCTTGAACATTCAGCCAGCAGGGTCATGTTCAGAGGAGGTATTCCTTGTTGACAACAAATGGACTTCTGCTGAACGCTGGTGTTAAGCAATGTCTGTGTGCTGGCCTTGGAATGGGAGATGTGCTGAACCTTGTGTTGTGGGATGTGTTTCCTCGGGGCTTTCCAGTAGGAATTGCTTTGCTTTCAAAGAGCACAGGGGAAGTTAAGGGTATCTCTCTTGACTATATACTGTCAGTGTCCTGGTAGCTGCTGGATGACAACAAGCAATAATCAATATAGGTATTTCCTTTATGAGATAGCTAAAGAATTCAAGCAGAGGAGAGTCTGTCCTTGATCTGCTTGTTACTGATAATGAGAAATGAAATGAGATGTGAGCGCCCCAAGCAAAGGGAGAACCAGTAGTCACCAGCACTGGAATCACAAGGTCACAGGGAGAACTGGTTCATAGGCAGGGCATGTTGAGGGCTGAATCTCCAGCCTGGAAACCAGGGAGAAATTAGGAACGCTTTGAGCGTGCTGGTTTTGGAGTCTCATTTCTTTGCACTTTGTGATTAGGAGGAGTTAATCTGGAGCAACTGTTACCATGTGCATCCGACAGGAGGTTTTCCTCTCCAGTGTGGCTCCTTATTGACATTCTGTGCTGCAGTATCGAAGCCAACCCTCTGTGAAATAAAAGACAAACTGAATTTCTTTGGCTGTGGTTATGGTTTTGTTGAATTATTATTGTAGCAGTTCTCGGCTGTGCCGGAGGTTGTTCAGATGGAGGGGATTATTTTACTTGTGAGTAAAGTTGTTATTGCACAGAGGATACAGCTTTGGTCGGTGGAAGGGTTTTGCAGCTTCTCTTTGATGAGCAGCCACCTCGTTTCCTCTGGATTCCTTTATCCAGCAGCTCACACACTGTGGGATGTGGCTGTGGGACCCCGCAGGAATTCAGCCGTGTTTTTTTTTCAGGAATGCAGCTGTGCCAGTGGTTGGATGCAGATGGCTGGACATGGATCCATTGATAACTCAGAAGGTTAAGGCAGAGCTTTAAACTTCACCTTCAAACTCTCTGTGCCTGTGGTGATCTGGAGCAAAGGGGTGACAAGCAGCTGCCTCCTCACCAAGCTGCTGATCCTGCGTTATTCCTGTTCTCAGTGTTGGAAGAACAGGGATGGAGGGAGTCTTGTGGTCAGTGAATTGAGTCCTTGGCCCTGCGTGGCTTTACCATCATCTGTAAACTGGTCACACTCCGCCTGTAAAACCACTGATGCTCTCATCCTGCTGTGGTGGTGGGGAGGCTGCTTTAGAACCTTCCAGGCTCCAGGCTTCATCTCTCTGCCCTCTGAAATCAGTGTTTGTGGCTGGTGTAATCATTTTCTACTGTGCCTTTAGACCCCATAGGCTGCTGTGGCCTGGCTGTGGGGCATCGGAGATGCTGGGGCCACGTCCTCCTTTGAAATAAGGAGGCTGCTTTTCTCTTCCCTAACAAATGGTGTGGCTCAGTCACGAGTGCGATTCCTTCCTGCCAGCCTTATTCTAGTGATCCACTGAGCAGGGGACAAGGCTCCACTGAGGGTTGGGAACAGTATCCCACCTGATACTGCAGAGCATCTCCTGATACTCGTTGTGTCCATGGTCTCCTCGGCTCAGCCACCCTGTGCTGTGGGTGCTGACTCCAGAGCATTCTTCACAGCGGCTAAGCTGGGAGTCATAGAATCAGGGAATGATTTGGGTTGGAAAGGACCTTAAGACCATCCAGTTTCAACCCCCCTGCTATGGGCAGGCATGCTTCACACTAGACAATGTCACCCAAGGCTCTGTCCAGCCTGGCCTTGAACACTGCCAGGGATGGGGCAGCCACAGCTTCTCTGGGCACCCTGTGCCAGCACCTCAGCACCTTCACAGGGAAGAACTTCTGCCTTATATCTAACCTGAACTTCCCCCGTTTCAGTTTGAACCCATAACCCCATGTTCTGTCGCTACAGTCATCGAGAGCCTGTTGCTCTCTGCGCTGTGGTGCTTCACTCTTGGTTCTCTGGTAGCCCTTGGTCAGTGAGTGTTCATGCTTTCCATCTGAGGAACTCTTCAGCTCCTTGAAATGCATTCAAACCCTCTCCTTGACTGCAGCATGGTGAGCTTGCTGAGAGCTGGACTGTGAGGCTGGATGGGTGCTGCTCCAGTCCTCTGCGGCCCCAAGTTCCTTGGAGGTTATTAGGCACAAGTGTGGATCCTACCAGGCCTTTGGAGAAGAGGAGTTGTTGCCTCTCCTGATGGATGGGAGTGATGGCACAGAGCTGTGCAGAGCTGGCCCCATCACTGTGGTGCATTCCGGTGCCGTGGCTTTACCACAGGTGCTCTGCCATGAGCATGGCAGCATTGGGCATGTGTCCTGCAGTGACTTGAACAACACCTCATGTGGGAACCAAGCCCAAGGCACCCTGATGGTGTGGCTGAGGTGGTGGGGTGTTGTGGGAGCGGGGGGGGACTCGTGCTTTTGTGCTGTTTGTTCTGTGCGGTCAGTGTTTGGAAGTGAAAAGATGTTTTGGGAATGATGAGAGGTTCTTGAGACATAGATAAATTATTTCCTCTTGTTGTTGGGCACTTTGATAAATGAGTCATGGAAGAGGAAAAGGAGAAGAATTGCTCATGAAAGACACAAGAAAATGAGCTGAATCAAACTCAAATATCTCAGGGACGTGAGAAATATCATTGGGAAGATGTTGAGTTTGTTGCTTATGATATGTACAACTGTGTGGCCAAGCTTGTGGTGACCTGATGACAGGGAATGACCCTGTCCCCTTTCATGGCAGCGGGACTTACAAGTAATACTTTTCCACTGTAGGTTTGGGTCATTTCTCTCCTAGGTCTAAGCAAGGTTCTCTCCCTGTGTGGTACTGGTTGTTTAGGTAATGAGCTAATGCTGGGGCTCTCAGGAAGGGTACAGTAGAGCACTGACCCACAGAAGAACTGGTCCTCCAGAGAGCCTGGTGGTCCTTGTGTGGCTCCTGCCCCTCCATGGGAAGCTCCATGGTCCCTGCTGTTAGGCTGTTCTCCTGAGGCGGGTGGACACAAGCAGTTATTTCTATTCTGTGGTTTGTTCCATACTCACTTTTGAGCTACTTGAACATTTCCAACCAAATTTGTTGAAATTTGGGGTCTCAAGAAGTTGCTGAGACACGGCAGCTGAGGGAGGGAATGCAGCCAGCCAACGGCCCGTGGAGCCTGGTGGTGCTGGCCGCAGAGAAGGTGCAGCTCCGGGACGGCCATGGTGTGAACTGCCATGTTCTGACAGAACAGGCGTTAGAGGGTGTCTGGGAATACTGCAGTGGGAAGAGGTGCTGGGACTGTGTGCGGAGCTGGTCATGCTGGGCTGGGGAGATGCTGTGGGTGCACAGGGAGCCATGGATGGGGGGTGATGGGGTTTGTAGGACATGGGCTTCCAAACTGTGGCTCCGCATGGGCTGCAGAGCAGTGGATCGGTTGTATCTTGCCTAGTGCATCTCTGACTGTTCTTGTTTTCATAGAATGGTCTGGTTTGAAGGGACCTTTAAAGGTTACTTAGTCCAACCCCCCTGCGATGAGCAGGGAAGTCTTCAACTAGGCCAGGTTGCTCAGGGCCTCGTTCAACCTGGCCTTGAATGTCTTCAGAGATGGGGCATCTACCACCTCTCTGGCAACCTGTGCCCCTGTCTCACCACCCTGTGTTTTCTGTATAAAGATCTGACCTCTTTCTGCTCCCTGCTGTGTTCCTGATGCTGGTCGTGTCATAAGACAGCTATAATTATGCCTGATGTAGAAGAGTATCTCATCTAGCTGGTTTCTAAATATGTTACTCTTCAGATTAAGTGTTCTCTTGTTCAGATGCTCTCTTGGTTGTTTCTTTTTTAAATCCACTCACCTCTATATACCTGTTTTGTATGTGCTTACATCCATATTGCTGTGCCATTGCTCTGCCCTATTCTTTACATCTTTCCCTGCAGTTAATGTTTTTATACCTCGGATCAACCTTCTGCTCTTCCCTAACCCTGTTTGGTTTCTGTTCCAAATAAATAGGTCTTTTATTGCAGTCTTGGGCAGTGTCCAGGTGGATCTTGCATCGCTTTGGTTAAGTGATTTCAGATAAAGAGAACATAGAATTTATACATCCTCTTTACTTTTGTAAATCAAATAAACTTTAAAGAGTTTAGGAACATCAAATGCACCTCTTGAGCTGTCAGTACCTCCCCTTCCTCTCCTTCTGCATGATTATTCCCTTGTTAATGCTGGTAACAGCCCATGTAAGTCACAGGTGACGGTGACTGTACTTCATTTGGTGTTTCCTCAGGGTGGGTACAACTTGGGTTGCAGTTTGCATGGTTGTTCCAGTGCTATCCTGGGACTGAAGCCTCCTGACTGTAGAGGAGGGGGCTGGAGAGCCGGGTTCTGTTGGGTAGTGGCTCCCCAGGACAATGTAGCACCAGCAGCTCCAGGGGCTGAGCTGGGTTCCTCTGGGATTGTGCAGGAGGCTGGTTCTCAGTAACTAGCACTGAGCTGGGCCCTGACACCCCGAATGTCACTTGCTGGTCATGTGGTGGCTTGAACAGACCTGGAGCACAGGGAGGGATGTGCTTTTTGGAGGGAAGTGTTATTTAGAATCAGAACTGTTTGTTTGGGTTGGACCTTAAAGCTCATCCAGTTCCAGCGCCCTGCCCTGGGCAGGGACACCTTCCAGTAGAGCAGGTTGCTTCAAGCCCCTGTGTCCAACCTGGCCTTGAACACTGCCAGGGATGGGACATTTCATAGGCAGCCTCTTCCGTTCAGAGCTGGCTGCAGTTCTGTGGTGGTTTTGAGTTGTGCCACCACAGCAACATAACTTAGAATGAAAGTAAGAGACCAGAAGCCTGGGCAGGAATGAAAAGCTTCCAGCTGTGAGGACCTTGCTGATGAAAGGAGGTGATGAGAAGTTGGCTAGATATGTGTGTGTGCAGTGTGACAGGCCCTTGCACCAGGGATGTGGCTGGATGTTGAGGCTCTAAGTGTTTGCAAGAAATGGCCATCAGATCTCATGAGGTCATGAGGTACATTAGGACACTGGAGAGGAGGGGAAAACAGTCTATTGGAGACTTACATGGCTTTCTGGAATGCTGTTTATGGTCTGGTATCAGTCAAGGTTTAAGAAGGTTGGGTGGGATCTTGAGGGTAATGCAACAGGAAGAATTGTCAAAATCTACTTCAGCACGAAGCAGAGATGGAGATTCCCTGAGGACACACGGAACAAGTAGTCCCTCTATGATTATTAAAGCTGTACCACTTGGCATTATAAACTCTATTTTTAGTAATCCCAAGCTATGGCTGGAAAAATTGGTCTGGCCTAAAATGTTCTGACTGTTTAAAGTTTAATTTTTGCCACGGATGAGGCTGCACATTCAGCTCCTTTGTGTCATCCAGTGGGACAAGTGTGCCTGCTTTGGGGAATGCTGCTGTGCTTGGGGCTCAGAGCAGTGACCCCACCTAGGACAGGCAGTCCCAGCACCTTCCCTGCAGGAGCAGGGAATGTGCACACACCAATTGCATGAGCTTTGTCCTGGCATCAGGGGTTATCTTCCAGAGTTGTCATGTTTGAAGACAACGTCGGCCACCAAGAGTTGTGCTGCTGCTGGGAGCTTCTCAGGTGGCTGGTTGACACAGGCTCCACTGGCCCTTTGGGCTTAAGCTGATTGGGTTTAGGATCACAGGCAGCAAAAGTTAACAAAAAGCTCTTGATCCTGTGTTTCCCTTTCTAGCTGTATTGCTGCGAATGAGTTTATTTGTGCCAATGGCTGTACTTCGTGGCTAGGAGGGACTCGGAATCACTCCTGAAGCTTTTTCTTCATACTGGGGTCAAGAAATTCTCCTTCTGTTCCTTGTTTTGTCAGCTGGGAAGGTCATTTTGAAAGAAATGGGAAGAAGCCAAGATGCGGCTGGCTGCTAGAGCCTGGTATGAGAATCATACAGCCTCTTGGGACTGCTGTCTGTCATAAGTCCTGCTTTCTGCTGTGCTAAATTTCTTTACTTGAGGTTAGGACAGGATTTTTCCACTGAGATCTTAACATGTTGCAGGTCAACAGCATGGTTTCTGGATTGTTGGAGCTACTAAAAATGTCCTGCTAAGGCCAAATAACCCTTCTGGAAATCAGGGTGTCATTGATAAGAAATCTTCCATGTAAGAATTTGGAGAAACAGAATTCATGGCACGAAGGGAGGATTTAGAGGTGACATCAGGCAGAACAGCATCAGGATCCTGGTTTCTCTGCTGCACATAGGAAGGACAAAACTGCCCTGAGCTGTTGTGGTCCACTTACCTTCAGCTTCACTTTCAGGTGTACTGGTGAAGGGTTTCTGCTTGCTTGAGGTAACACAGCTCTGAAACTGGTTTGTACTTTGGTTTTTCTTCAGCATAAATTCCTTTGCCAGGGAACAGCAGGCTTCCAAACTAGCCTTAGATCTCAGGTTTCTTCAGTACCAGCTTTCTCCAGAGATGCTCACTGTACAGGTAGCACCAGACTGGTGAGGAAGTGAGATGCTCTAAGAACAAGCATGTAAGACACAGAGTTTGTGCTCATGGTATTGTCCAGGTTTGGGTCTGTCCTGTTGTGCCTTTTGCCTGCACAGGACTCAGCTCTGCTGCCTTTGAGTATCTGCACTGAAGCTTCAAAGTTCTTGAAACCCTTTAGGTCAAGATGACTATTTTTTGCAGCGATCTGGGTTTTTCATTCTTCTCCACTCACCTGTTTTTAATGGAATTTCTTCTCTCCTTTGTTCGGAGGAGGATGATAAGCATTTCTGAAGTCAACACCATTGCATTTACTTATTCAGCAGTATCGTTGCCCGGGGTCTCACTGAAATACACCAAAATGAGATTCTTTAGTGTGTGGATCAAATACCATTTGAAAGTCATATAGGTACCAGTGTGAGGTTGGATTATTGCATATTGCCATGAAAATGATAGCATTTGTACTTGGCATCTGTGGTGATACATTGAGAATTCTTATCAGCTTGTCGCCAGAGGAGGGGAAACCTTGTTGACAAGTCAAAAGAATGAGAGACCATCATGGGCTTCTCACTCTGTAGCAGATGTCCCATGTCTCCTGCCTTCTTCTCCTCAGGTTTCTAGTATCTGTGGCTGTGTCCTGAGCCTAACTGTACAGTGGGAATTGGAAGGTTCCCAGCAGAGTTCATGGAGCCGTTGTTTGTCCATGGCTTGAGCGCATCAGTTCAGTAACTGGACCTAAGTACAGAAAAAACACACATGCTTGAGATTGACCAGCACAGGATTGGTCCTTTGGTTTTAGCCTTATTTAGGACATGGAGCTGTTGGAGCAAGTCCAGAGGGGGCCACAAGGATGATCAGGGGCTGGAGCAGCTCCTGTATGGAGACAGGCTGAGAAAGCTGTGGCTGTTCAACCTGGAGAAGAGAAGCTGCATGGAGACCTTGGAGCAGCTTCCAGTGTCTGAAGGGGGCTACAAGGATGCTGGAGAGGGACCTTCATCAGGGACTGGAGCCATAGGACAAGGGGTGATGGGTTCAAACTGAAACAGGGGTAGTTCAGGTTAGATCTAAGGCAGAAGCTGTTCCCTGTGAGGGTGCTGAGGCGCTGGCACAGGGTGCCCAGAGAAGCTGTGGCTGCCCCATCCCTGGCAGTGTTCAAGGCCACGTTGGACAGAGGGGCTTGGAGCAACCTGCTCTAGTGGAAGGTGTCCCTGCCCGCAGGGGTTGGAGCTGGAGGAGCTTTAAGGTCCCTTCCAACACAAACCATTCCATGGTTCTGTGGTTTCCAGCAGGTTGTTCAGAGTGCCTCTGTTCACTGCCTCTTACTTTTGGTGGACTTTTTCCTTTGAAGAAATGTTTTTTTCTCATAAAGATAGACCACTATCTTTATCAGTACTTAAAATGTCAGTTTTTTGGGGAGATTTGAAATCAGTCAACCTAACATTGGAGTGTTCCGAAGGTGTGCTTGAGGGGGTGGATTTATGCTTCTGAACTCTTTCTGAAGGTCTTTCTCCACTTCTTGTGCTTTGCCTATGTCTGAATTCTACAGCAGAGTCAAATTTGTCTCTAAATCGTGCACTGCTAAACAGTATGTTTGAAAGCACCAGGAATTTCAGAGGCATCTTCATGAGCGGCTGCTGAGCTGAGCATATTAGCCAAAGTTGTTTCCTCCAGGAAGGCAGAGATCTCCTTAACACCATGACATTTCCTGCCTGTTGACACAGGAGGCTCAGGACAAACACAAATGTCTCATCTCATCCACCACGTGCTCCTCCACTTCCCACATCCATCACATGTGCTTTTGGGACGAACAGGCTCCAGCAGCTTCCATCATCTCCCAGTCAAAAATCCAGGCATAGCGAGCTTGGCTTCAGCTGCCGAGTGCCTTCAGTCACATCCCTGGCAGTGGTTACTCCAGTGTGACATCCCACGAACCCTCGTGTGTTTGTGTTCAGCATGTGGCTTCCTCCAGTGCCTGTGATTTCCTTTGCACTGAGCAGTGCTGACAGATGCTGTCTGGAACCAGCCACATTCCCCTTCCAGCCGCTGTCCCATCGCCTGCTGCTCTGTGAGTTCTCCCTCAGAGCAGTTTCCTTCTACAAAGTGACTGTTTATTCCTCCCCAAGCTGTTTTCCCACCTGTGAAGTTAAGTTACCTAAAGGGGTTACAAGAAAGCTGGAGAGGGGCTTTGGACAAGGGTCTGTAGGGACAGGACAAGGGCAATGTCTTTAACCTGCCGAAGGGGGACTGAGATGAGCTCTTGGGCAGAAGCTCTTCCCTGTGAGGGTGCTGAGGCGCTGGCACAGGGTGCCCAGAGAAGCTGTGGCTGCCCCATCCCTGGCAGTGTTCAAGGCCAGGTTGGACAGAGGGGCTTGGAGCAACCTGCTCTGGTGGAAGGTGTCCCTGCCTGTGGCAGGGATTGGAGCTGGAGGAGCTTTAAGGTCCCTTCAGTGCAAACCATTCCATGAGTTTGTACTTGAACTGGTTCTGTAACAGGCAGACAGACTATCAGCTTTCTGTAGGGCTTCTCTGACTCATCTGGCAGCCTTAGAAAGGAGAGGCTCAGGAGGAAGATGCATTCACCCAAAGACTGGGGTCTTCAGGAGCTGCTCCTGAGGTCATGGGCTCCCTCAGGGCAAAAGGCACCTCTGGCAGAGCATGTCCTAGGGCAGGAGGTGATGAGCACAAGCCAGGAGCAGTTGGTGGCTGTTCTGGAGAGCCTCTGCGGGTTCAGCATGAGGTGCTGGGTGCAGTGGCCTCGTGCAGGGTAACAGTGGGTTGGGGTCACCCGTTACTGGCAGAGCTGTCATGTTCAAGGTACTGTGTTGGTCTCTGCTCTGGTCTGGGGGGTGAAAGGCTGTTGATTCATGCTGTGTGTGAGGCTGCTCGTGCACAGCTACACCTGAAGTGCTTGTCTAGACTCCCTGTAGTCGGTGGTAAGAAATAGCTCTTCCCAAGTGTAATTTATCTCATCCCAAGTTAGACATTTAAAATAAGTCTGATGAATCACACTCTGAAATAGCCTATTTCTCTGTTGACTAGCTCAGATGTAGAGAGCCTCTTAGCTGTGTCTTTCATCTGTCTTGGCCATTAGCAGTGGCTCTTGCATGCCACGGCAAGGGTTTGCTTGGCTTCAGCATCTGTTTTCTGTTCAGAAAGGCTGCTGTGCTGTTGTCTGTGACGTCCTGCTGTGGAACTGAATGAAAAGGGCAGTCATCAATCTGACGCCCCTCGCCTCTCCCAGGTGGGTGTTAATCCAAGTTATGGGTCTTCTCTTGGGACGAGCCAAAGGTTCCCCAATGAATCATGGTGCTTTCCCAGCGAAGGCCGCTTTCCGTGCGGCCAGAGCATCGCTCCGCAGCGGGAACAGGGGCAGATGTTGGTGCTGCCTCAGCGTGTGCTGCTGTGTTTGAAGAGTCAATTCAGATCTTTAATCTTATAAGGGTGAAGTTAATTACCGACGGAGGAACCCGCCGGTGGGTGTCTTCCCATGGAGATCAGATGTGTTTCTATTCAAGGCTTCCCAGCCGTGGAGAGGTGAGACTGGCACTTTAGCAGTTTGCTCCCAAGGTAGCTCAGTTGTTTGCCTGCCTGGGACTCTGCTGGCACAGAGGCTTGCAAGATAGTCTGAGTGTTCAGCTTTGGGGAGAAGTGTGCCAGCAGGCATCTCTGAGCCTGACAGTAACAGCTTGCTTCGAATCCAGCCACATGTTTGTGGATTAAATACAGGCCTTGGGTCTAACACCTGTAGGACATGCCAGGGGCTTCCTCTCCTGGGCTTTCCAAGTGATGTGTCATTGTGTCTCCAAAGCAGGGCACTGCTGGGAATAGCTGCTGGACTGGAGGGGTTGCCCCTGGTGTGTTTGTTTCTTGTCTTGATGAAGAATTAGTGATGATCCACACACTCTGCTCCCTGTTGAAAGCTGGCTGTCGAATCACTGCTGCATATTACCATTTTCCTTTGATCCCTGGTGCCTGTCAGAATTTCCTTCTTGGTGAGCTCATGATTGATGTAGTTGAGTAAAATGTTGGGACAGTTGTTAATATAATCAGCCTGCAGCCTGGGCAGGTGATGCTGTTGCTTCCGAGTGCCCCAGTGCCAGCACAGCATTCCTAACTCATAGGAAGGAAGGCTCCAGTCTGAACTGAGTCTTTGGCAGTTGGTCAGCTCTGAGGGGATGCGAAAGCTAAACCAGGGTGTAGGGTAAGAAGTTCTCCATGACCCGGCTTCAGTGAGCGCTTTAGCCCAGAACCCCCTGTGTGCTGGGTGCACTCCCAGAGCATGAGCAGCAGCTCAGGGAGGGGATCCTGCCCCTCTGCTGTGCTCTGGGGAGACCCCGCCTGCAGCCCTGATCCAGCTCTGGGGAACAGCACAAGAGGGACGTGGAGCTGCTGGAGCGAGGCCAGAGGAGGCCTCGGAGCTGCTGCGAGGGCTGGAGCAGCTCTGCTCTGGAGCCAGGCTGAGAGAGCTGGGCTGGGGCAGCTGGAGAAGAGAAGGCTCCTGAAGGGGACACCTTAGAGCAGCTCCAGTGCCTAAAGGGGCTCCAGGAAACCTGGAGAGGGACTTTGGACAAGGGATGGAGGGACAGGCCAAGGGGAATGGCTTGAACCTGCCAGAGGGGAGATTGAGAT
>NW_009940484.1:26920-43976 GCF_000696875.1 Nestor notabilis | reverse complement strand
AGGAGCATTGCGGCCTGTTGAAGGATTCTGGGGCTTGGAGCACCCTGCTCTAGTGGAAGGTGTCCCTGCCTGTGGCAGGGGTTGGAGCTGGGTGAACTTTAAAGTCTGTTCAACCCAAACCAGTCTGGGATTCTATGTTCTTGAATCTCATCTATGGGAGGCTTGGAGGGAGGGAGATACCATCAGAGTTTCAGGAGTCTGATGGGGAGAAGTGCGTTACCTATTTCTAGGATACAACTAACACTGAGAATGATTTTCTTTAATTTCTGCATGTTACCTGGAAATATTCTTTGGTTAATTTTTAATTCTCAGAGTAATTGCAGTTTATGAGGAGCACAAGTTACTGTTCAAGGTGTTGTAGTAGGTAACTCCAGAGATGCCCAGTGCTCTGCATGACTTTGTACACCTGAAGGACAAGTGAGACCTTCTTTGCTGATCTGCTGGGGGTTATCTAGGGCTAAGTGTGGGTCAGAAACAGGTACTTTTGAAGCAGCTTTTGGTCCGTGTGCTGCAGGTCTGTGGGGAGAGGCTCTTGCTTGGTGGGGAATCCAGGAGGGGCATGCTTAGAGAAGGATCGTGGTATGTGGCTCATGGTTGCTGGGACCAGTGTCCAGCCCTGTCATGATCTGCCTGGTTACTCCTTCAAGGCAGAAGGTACTGGGTGAGAGCAGAAGGTGCTGGAGGGCTGTGGTTTGCCCTCTGGCCTCATCCTGAGCATTGTTGGCCTTTGCCTTGATGAGAGTGTTCTGGGCACATGTGCTGGGCTCTGCTCATGGCCCAGACCCTGCGATCTGCTGCTGGTCACTTGTTCAGCTGAAAGATCTGGTGATCAGCTTTGAAGCCAGGGATTTCTTGTTAATTGTCCACAGTGAGCAGCAGCACCAGGTGTGAGTTGTGCTCATCAACATCCTGGTCCTCAGAGCTCCTGTTCATTAGGTCCCATGGTGGATTTGTAGCCTTATGGCTTGGCTGGATGGGGAAACCAGAAGAGCTGATCCATGCTGCCCCTGTCATAGACCAGTTCACCCACTTAAAGCAGTTGTGGCCTCTGACTTTGAACTCAAATAGTTCATTTGGTTGAGTTCAGTTCACTCCCAAAGCTATAATTATAATAAAAGAAATTATATTCACTTTAATTCTGCCTAAGAGCATCCACTTCTAAATAGGACGTGCTGTGACTAATGCATTTCAGTCCAGATCACTGCTATAAATTAACTAATCTTTTAGCATATCAGAGCCTTGACATTCTTCATCAGTGACAGGTAAAAGGGATGTCCCTGGTGCTATAGCCTTGCTGATCTGTACACAGTAGTCAGGCTGCACAGACATCTTTCACCAAGGTTGCTATTTACAACAAATAGTAAATGTAGAAGCAAACTACTGTAGTTTTAAAAAACAAACAGTCTCCCCCCTCTTTCTTTGAAGCCTTAATTAGGATGGTTCTGCATTCCCTGGCACTTCTTAGTGCATGCGTGAGGCCATGGTTTGGCCCTTGAGCATTGCTTTGCTCTGTCCTCTGGGAAAAGCGTTTCCCTGTACTCTCCTTTCCTCACTGAGGTTTCTGCAGGCTGTGAATCACTTGTTAGACAGTGATAGGGCTTTCCTACAAATGCATGTAAAAAAGGCAGTATTCTTGTATTCTGTATTCCCTTTGGGAATGGGACTCTGAGGCTTGGTTTTGGTAATGTTGGCCAGACTACCCTGGGAGTACAAGATGGGCTTGATCTTGCCTTGGCTGGAGACAAACCTGGTAATGTGGCAGGGATGTTCTCCCACTGTGCTCTGGGGAGACCCCGCCTGCAGTCCTGATCCAGCTCTGGGGCAATGCCAGAGGGACATGGAGCTGTTGGAGCGAGGCCAGAGGAGGCCCCGGAGCTGCTGCGAGGGCTGGAGCAGCTCCGCTCTGGAGCCAGGCTGAGAGAGCTGGGCTGGGGCAGCTGGAGAGGAGAAGGCTCCTGAAGGGGACACCTTAGAGCAGCTCCAGTGCCTAAAGGGGCTCCAGGAAACCTGGAGAGGGACTTTGGACAAGGGATGGAGGGACAGGCCAAGGGGAATGGCTTGAACCTGCCCGAGGGGAGACTGAGATGAGCTCTTGGGCAGAAGCTCTTCCGTGTGAGGGTGCTGAGGCGCTGGCACAGGGTGTCCAGAGAAGCTGTGGCTGCCCCATCCCTGGCAGTGTTCAAGGCCAGGTTGGACAGAGGGGCTTGGAGCAACCTGCTCTAGTGGAAGGTGTCCCTGCCCGGGGCAGGGGTTGGAGCTGGAGGAGCTTTAAGGTCCCTTCAACCCAAACCAGTCTAGGATTTTATGATTCTATGTGTCTTCCTGCCTGATACAATGGCAAGTAAATTCGGGGCTGAAATGTGCTTTGTAGGTGACCTCTAAGCATGAGCTGCTGGAATTCGGGGTGCCATTTTAGCCATACATAGCCTCTCGTTCCTTGGAAGCTAAATTAGGAGGACACTCAGTCAGATGCACTGAGGTGTGCTCTGAGCTGGCAGCTGGCCCTATTTACCTTCCAGAATTAGAAAATGCTTCATTAATTCAAGTCAGCATCTTCTGTATCTCAGCTTGACCTTAGTAGTGTCCCAGTTTTCAACCATGGGGGCACGCAGGCCTATTATTAGAGGGAGAACTCGGGTGTGAGCTCACCCAGCTCTGTTTGCTGTGGGATGGATGTGCATCAGGGCAACTTTCTGCTCGCTGAAAGCATGTGTGCTGTGTCCACAGTGAGGCTGGGCTGTGCTCAGGGACAGCTCTGTGGAGGAGCTGAAGCGCTGGCTCTATGGTTGCATGATCTTGTGTTCTACAGGAGCCTGTTTATGTAGTCAAGTCCTAAGACATCCAGAGAGCTGCCCTGGGATCCTCTGTCTTCTGTCTTTATGGGTGCATGTTCTTTGTGCCTGTCAATTTAATGGTAGCACCAGCTTTGAAAGGGCTGTCCAACAGTGTGACCTGCTCCGGGAGTCTGTGTGGAGGGTGCTGACCATTGTGTGCAGCACAGTGTGTGTCAGAGCAGGTTTCAGTGTCCTTCACCCAGCCGAGCTCAGCACCTCGGAGCTCAACCTGGGAGCGAGCGGGTCTGAAGCGCCCTGAGGGCAGGAGCTCAGGGACATGCAGGCCTGTGCTGCCCTTGGAAGAGGACAACCTCATTGCTCTGCAGCTTCCTGAGTGGGGATGTGGGGAGGGACATGCTGAGCTCTTCTGCCTGGGATCCAGGGACAGGATGCATGGGGATGGCTCAGAGCTGTGCTACTGCAGGTTCAGACTGGAGGTGAGGAAGCACTTCTTTACTGAGAGGGTGGTCTAACCCTGGCTCAGGCTTCCTGAAGGGGTGGTTGATGCCCAAAGTCTGTCAGTATTGGAGGCACTTGGACAATGCCCTTAATAACATGCTCTAACTTTTGGTCAGCCCTGAAGCGGACAAGCAGTTGGACTCAATGATTATTGTGGGTCCCTTCCAACTGAATTATTCCATTCTGTCTGAGTGTAGACCAGAGGAAAGGCAAGTATTCAGTGGAGAAAGCCAGCAGAGAAAGATCATTCAGGAAGCAGTGGTTGGAGGACAGGTATTGATGTGTTTCTTGATGGTATCAAGATGTTCAGATCTGGAATCACTTGGAGTTTCTTGAGGACTTCAGTGGACAAACCAGATCTTCATCTGTCTGGGTTGAGTTCTCAGGACCACCAGGATCTCGTGGTCATCCAGCTTGACTGAACCAGGCTGTGTGTTGTATGCGTGGGGCTTCTGTTGGCTCCGCACTGCTTTACACAGGACTCGGTGGGGGTGAGGGATCGGGAGGTGAGCAGGGAGAGGAAGAACGTAGTGGTCTGTGCAGACATGAATGGGGAGGGATGCAGGGAGGAACGTGAAGGTGCTTCTGCCCTCCCCCACAGGGCAGGAGGGAGAGAGGAGACCTCTGTGTTTTTCTCTCTAGTATGTGACTATTTATGAATTGAATTTCCTTTTCTGCTGTGGCCTGACAGCGCCCTGCAGGATGGTTTTGTCTTGTGGGGGGAGGCGGCCAGAACTGTTGTCCTAAAGGCTGTATGGTTAGAAAGCATGTGGAGCTCTGAGTTCTGGTTAACCAGCCACAGTGGGCTGTAAGGATGCCAATGCTCTGTCACTGCTTATGGCCCAGATGTGTTCTGGTGACTGAGCTGGAGGCAGCTCCTGTGCTTCATTTCTGTGATGTTCTGTTTTGCTTTTAGCCTCTGCATGTGCCCCATGACTTTTCTCTCTCATTTCCATTCATGCTTCACAATAGATGAGCAGCTCCGTGAACTGGGTAACTATGGATTGTTTCTTCTTTCCCTCCACTCCGCTGCATCCTTTCCCATTTCTCTCCTTGCCGTGTCCTCCGTGTGTGGTAGGTTACAGTGGCTTTTGTAGACCAGTCTTTCCTCTTCTTCTGCCTAGCCTGGATGGGGTTGGGTACAGACTACAAGAAGGGATCTTCTTTTCCCATCCTGCTGGTTTTCCCACAGTTCCTGGAGTTTCTCTGTTCTTTTATGTCTCTTGTGGTGTACACAGGAACACCACCTCTGAGGAGATGCACATGCCTCCTGAGAAGATCTTGCCACTCTCTACAACTACCTGAAGGGAGGATGGAACCAGGAGGGGGCTGGTCTCTGCTCCCAAGGAACAAGGGATGGCACAAGAGGAAACAGCCTCAAGCTGCCCCAGGGCAGGTTTAGCTGGAGCTGAGGAACAATTCCTTGCCCAGAGGGTGCTCAGGCATTGGAACAGGCTGCCCAGGGCAGGGCTGGAGTCACCGTCCCTTCAAGTGTTCACAGCCCGTGTAGCTCCAGCAGTGTCCCCATCTGCTCCAGTCCCCTCCTATAGGCTGAAGGCACCATCTCTATCTCATGTCACAGAGGAAGCCTCACTCACACCAGACATGTCCCCTCACTGCCAAAGGGGTGTCTCCAGCATGGGGTGGGGACAGGTACCTGTAAACTGGGGCTGCCTCCTCCAGGCTGCTGTTCCTGATGATAAAGCCGCTAATAGTGGATGTAGGAAACTCGGCATGGAAAGGAAATTGTCTTCCTGATTCACATGGGATCATAGTTGGCTTCTGCCCACAAATGTCGTGGTAGTTCACAGTTCCAGGCAGGGCTGACAGCTGAGACTGAGGCTTTTCCAGGCTTCTCCCGTCCTTGGTGTCTGCCATGGCCTCGGCATGGGAGTGCAGCCGTCCACGCTGGACACAAGAAGAGGAGGTGCAGCTTCCCAGGAGTGCTGTGGGCAGCTGGAGACAAGCTTCAGGGTGGGACACAGCAGAGAGCACAGAAAGAAGAGGGGCAGAAGTCCAGGAGTGGGTCTGGAAGTACTTTTCTTCCTTTTAGCCTGTCAGAGCAAAGTGTTTTGAGAGGGAACAGGCTTCAGAAATGTACCTGCAGACTGGAGTGACCCCGAGCATGTGTTCAGCTGGAATTCTATCCTTTTTTATAGCTTAAGCTGTTGCCAAACAGGGTTGTGTTGGTGACTGTCAGCACGCTGCAGAGACCTTTGCTGCCAGATTGAAGTCAGTTGTGCCCAAGTGTCAAGCTGCCTCTTCAGAATGTCTGAGAGGCTTTGTTTGGTTTAGACCCCACGAAGATGTGTTTCCTTCAGCTGTAGTTCTGAACCTCAACTGGCTCTGGTTCAGTTCCATGCTCAGACAGAACTTGTTGGGAAGATCACTGAGGCAAATACTTGGTAGAGGAGAAGTTGCAGCAACCAATTCCAGGCACATTGGAGGCTGCTGGAAAGTGTGTTTTGGTGAAAGAATGCAAGACCTCAGAATGCGCTGGCAGCGCCGCCATGGGGATTGATCCTGCTGGAGCCCTTGCCAGTGCTTCCCTGAAATGCCATTAGCCTCGCAAAGGCTGATCCTGCTCCGGAGGGTTTCCTGGGGCGCTGCTGACTCACAGGATGGATCTGTGCAGCCGTGTCTCGGTCCGGCCAGGCGAGAGGTGTGGGAAGTGCAGCATGATCCGGAGTCCTGCGGGAAACGGGAATCCCCTCCCTGACCTACGCTCTGAGGAGCCTCCCGCTGCAGCCCTGGTCCAGCTCTGGGGAACAGCACAAGAGGGACGTGGAGCTGCTGGAGCGAGGCCAGAGGAGGCCCCGGAGCTGCTGCGATGCTGTATTTTCTTTTTTCTCTCTCATGCAGATTTTGCCATGTGTTACCAGGATCTTTTTTATGCCAACCTGGACACTGGCACAAAGTTGTACCCACACTAAAATAGAACGGGAACAATAGTAAGATCACAATGAGAGCAGTGCACAGATGGGAACGTGCTATATTTATGAGTAGGTGGAAGATTACAGGGCAGCGTGTGCTTCTTTGTTGAGTCATCCAAATATGCAGTGCTAAAATGCTGCATTAAAGGGACTATTCTAGCTGGCAGTGTGCAAGGCCAGGCTGGACACAGGGGCTTGGAGCAACCTGCTCTAGTGGAAGGTGTCCCTGCCCGGGGCAGGGGCTGGGGCTGGAGGAGCTTTAAGGTCCCTTCAATGCAAACCAGTCTGGTATTCTCTAAGGAACAGCGGTACTTGCCTGTTTACCATGAAGTGCTCTCATGGCTGAGCACAGGGAGGTGCACAATAAGGTGCTCTGTTAGAGTGGAAGCACTACTTCAAAAAGGAGCTGAGAAAGGAAGGGTGTTATTAATATCTCCTTCAAGTGTTGCAGTATTTCTGCTGCTGTTGCTTGGCCTCTCTTGCTGCTGTTACTGGGAACCTCCCAGCAATTCTCCATCCTGCCCATATTAAAGTTTGGATCCAGTACTGTCAGTAGCCTTTCATTCTTCATTAAGGAATGGAGGCACTTCCTGTGCTATACACTGGCTTCTTGCTCCTCGTCCTTGGCTTCCTTTGGCTGCTTCAGATTCACTCCACTAAAAACTTTTATAAAAATCTAATATTTTTCTATTCCTCCCTTGCAATTTTCTTTCTCCCTTCCCCATTGCTTTGTGCTGGGGATGCTGCTCATGGACTTGTGTGGAGTTTGGCTGTGAAGGACTCGCAGCTCCTTCCCGTTTTCCTATCAGGAATTTCTTGCTTTCCCAGGCAGCTTCATTCATTAGCACATTTCTTTCCCCCTGCAAGGCTTCCCCTCACTTTGCAGCACTACAGCACGGCAGCATATGTTGCCAAGCGTGCGCTATACCAAGTGTTTACTGCACATTCATCTTACTGGGTCACCAGCTTCTAGTCTGCTGAGCACCCGTGTGACAGCAGGATTGCTAAGGAGATTTCACACTAAACAGCCCTTTCTTCACATCAGACCTGCCTTTTAGTATTGCGTTTCTTCATTGTTTCTCCCTTTTTTTCATGTTTCCAGGATTTTCGGTCTTTTACCATGAAAAGCCGTTTCATGGCTTTGGTCACATCACTTGCTGGTCTCTAATTTTTCTCTAGCTCTGAAGTGCTCTTGCAGTGAAGTGGCCCCTCGATATGTGGATGAGGTGGCCCGTTCGTTGTGGTGTGGTTTGTTATTTGTAAAGGATTTTGTAGCGATGGCAGCTAGCCAGAATCCCAGCACCCACGTGTCCTGCTTCTGGGGTCTCCTTGCTCTGGGATATACTTAATTAGAAGGCAGTGGCGTGTGAGCTGCTCATACCAGTTCACTGCACATCATACAAGCTGCTGTCCATGGTTGTATGACCTAGCTGCCCTTTGAGGCCACGTGCATTTCCCATTCCTCGCTTAGTCGCCTTGTCCCAGTTATCAACAGGAGGTATGAGATGTCAGCTCAGTGCAGGGGCATCTTCTCTTCTCCACATTGTCATCTTTCAATATAGGAATGTAGAAACAGTCATGTTGGATCAGGATAAAGGCCCACCTGGTTCTGCTTCTCACTGGTGAGGGTGGCCCAAAGCAGCTGGCTGCAGAAGACTAGGAAGGAAGGGAGGAAGGTGCATGCAGTGCTTGTCTGGCCATTGGAAGTCACACTTGTAATGACTCGAGGTTATTTTACAGCTCTTGGTGATTTTCTTTTCTTTCTATTAATTCCTCCCTGTAATCCAGGCTTGTGTAATCCATGAGAATTTGTACCCTCAACGACGCCCTGTGGCAAAGCGTTCCTACATGAGGAGTTCCTCCCTCGGTTTTCAGACGTGCTGCCCAGTGTTTGGGTTGGCACAACCCACCTCTTATGTTGGGAGAGGTGATGATGAGTGTCCATCCTTCGCTGGCAACGTGTGATTCCCCTGACCTCCCACTCCACTGCTCCTGGTCTGTGTGTTATTTCATGTGCAGGAGCTATTCCAGCCCCTTGTCCTCACTGCCCTCCTCTGGAGCTTCTCCCAGTTCTCTGTGTCACTTTGGAAACAGGGAGGCTGGAGCTGTGCTGCTCTTCCATAGGTGGGCATGCTCAGGACGATCCCGAGCCATGGCTTGGTGGCAACTTTATTCGTGCCTGATGTTGGTGAACCTGCAGCAGTGAGAGAACAAAATGTTTCGGTCCCCTCCTAAGCCAAGGAGAGGAAGTGCCGGGAACAAAGGTACTGCTGGAGCTGGTTGTCACTGTTTGATTGTGTGCTAAAGGATGGTTATTGCCACCAGCTTGATTTCTTTTTTTTTCTTTAAGAAACTGGCTTTAAAAGCCCTTTAGCCCTGCATTAACTATGCAAATTAAAGGAAAAGCAACTCTAAAAAATACAAAGCCATTAATAAGATTTTGAATCTAACATTTCCTCGTAGTGACCTGGGAGGGAGCAGTATCTGAAAGCCCCATGCTTGAGCAGTTTTGTTGGTAATGCTGGTTTGGCGGGGGGTAAAGTGGAAGTCAGCTGTGATGATCCAGAGCAGTGGGGTGGAATCCATCCTTTCAAGACAGGACAAAGCATTTTCTGCTCCTGATGCAGCTTTGGGTATCTGTGCACCCCTGTGCAGCATAAACACATCCTTCGTTTCAGATCTGCTGCTTGGAAAGCGCTGCAGGAGCACAAAGTATCATCAGCCCTTCAGAGCCTGATGACCTCATCTTGCTTTGAGGCTCTCCCAGGCTCTGTTGCTTTCAGCTACTTTTGGTCAGATGTCCAACGTGATGTTATGTTCCTCATAAACTGAGCTGAGCTTTTCTCAAGGGGTGGGAAGGATAAGAAACACAGTAGTAGTAGAGGGGTGAAGTGGAAATGCACGGAGAAGGCAGGGGAGGAAAGGTGTGGGGACAAGCAGAACAGTGCCTGGTGCTGTCCCAGATGGAAGAAGTGGGAAGCTGCTGATGGCAGCTGCTGTCTGAGAGCTGTGAGCAAGCCCGTGGCATTGCAGGACTGTTGGAAGCACCAGCATGAGGAGGTTTGTCATAAGATGAGGTTTGTCAGAAGCAGCTTTGCTGCGGTGTCTGTGGGTCTGGCTGATGCTGTGCCTGGTTCAGCCGGTGGTGCTGGTGTGATGGCTGCTGCACTGAGCACCTTTTTCCCTACCCAGGCTGGGCCCTGCAAGAACAACTGCAAGGACTGCTGTTATCCAGGAATGGATCCTTCATTTCCTCCTCCCGACCCTCGCCTCCCGTCTGTGTGTGTTTGTCTCAAGCAAACTGGTTGGTGGTCGGTGAAGCAGCTCCCATGCTCATGAGTGGCACCAGAGCAGGGGGCAGCTGGTGCTCAGTGACCTGCAGGGAGACTGGAGCAGGCCCCGAGTTCCTGGTGGATCCCAGTGGTTGCCGGTGGCTCCCGAGGCAGTGCAGTGTGGGGATGGGTGCAGGAGCTGTGTCCTGTGAGCAGTCCATGGCTTTGGGAAGTCTTTCAGTAGCTGGTGCCTGGCCACTTGATCCAGTGCAGCCCTGGCAAAGTCACTCACTTGCTCATCTGTAATGGACTCGAGGAGAAAATGAAATCCAGTGCTAATGAATGTGGGGGTTCCACAAGGCATGAGCAGATTCTTAGTGTCTGCTGTGTATTTCACAACGAATTTTAATGCTGTGTAATGGGTCTGGTGTGAACTGTGGTTTGGACCTCAGCCTGTGGTCCCTTCCCCCACCTTGGTGGTGCTAAGTAGAGAACTTCCCATCTTGTCCTCTGCCTCCCTGGCTGTAGTTATTTCCTACACAGCTTTAAAGCTTTCAGGTTGATGCTGAAATCATCATCAGATTACAGAAGGGTTTAATGATGGAAGGGACCTTAAAGCTCCTCCAGCTCCAACCCCTGCCCCGGGCAGGGACACCTTCCACTAGAGCAGGTTGCTCCAAGCCCCTGTGTCCAACCTGGCCTTGAACACTGCCAGGGATGGGGCAGCCACAGCTTCTCTGGGCACCCTGTGCCAGCGCCTCAGCACCCTCACAGGGAAGAGCTTCTGCCCAAGAGCTCATCTCAATCTCCCCTCTGGCAGGTTCAAGCCATTCCCCTTGGCCTGTCCCTCCAGGCCCTTGTCCAAAGCCCCTCTCCAGGTTATAGGCAAAATCTTCTGACTGTACTTGCACAGGGGATAACACCGATCCTCTTGGGCTATAGAAGCAGAGCAGCACAAGGGGTGAGCTTCAGAAGCACAGCAGCTCTCCCTGGCCCTTTTGCAGTGTCTCCCTGATGGTGGGGCTATGTGGGGACATGTGCCTTTGTGCATGCCAGGGGAAGTTGTCCTCTTTGTTGCTTTGTACTCTGCTATAATGGGAGACAGAAGCCAGGGCTGTATCCCTCTGGAAGCAGTATCCCCGTGGCGAGGTGAGTGGCCCAAGCAGTGCCCTAGTCCTGGGCTTTGTATATCTGTGTTAAATTCAGTGTATTTAATACCACAGAAGAGATTTAATTTTCCAAGTGCTTTGCTTGTGTTCCAGAGAAGTGCAGTGTCATACTGCACAGCGCCTTGGACAGGAGGAGAGGTCTGTGATGCTAAGTGTGCAGCGAGCTCTTGGCATTTGGAACTGCAGAGGTGTCCCTGGGTTGCTTGGGATGATGTGACTAGTGAGTTGTGTTTGAAAGCAGCAGCAGTGAAATGGCCATGAGTGTTAAAAGCAAAGGGACATACTGCTGCTCACAGAGCTGCAAGTGGTGCTGCTGAGTCCTCTCCCCATGCTGTCTGCAGGCACTGCAGCATCTGCTGGGCAGGGAGAGGGGGAATGCTGCCACCGGGAGCTGCGGAGGGACGTGGGGCAGAGCAAGGGGTGGAATGTTGCAGTTCAGAGCTGATAAATGCAAATTATGAAGCTCTCAGAGTGCGCTTGAGCCCAGAACCCACCGTGTGCTGGGTGCACCCCCAGAGCGTGAGCAGCAGCTCAGGGAGGGGATCCTGCCCCTCTGCTGTGCTCTGGGGAGACCCAACCTGCAGCCCTGATCCAGCTCTGGGGAACAGCACAAGAGGGACGTGGAGCTGCTGGAGTGAGGCCAGAGGAGGCCCCGGAGCTGCTGTGAGGGCTGGAGCAGCTCTGCTCTGGAGCCAGGCTGAGAGAGCTGGGCTGGGGCAGCTGGAGAAGAGAAGGCTCCTGAAGGGGACACCTTAGAGCAGCTCCAGTGCCTAAAGGGCCTACAAGAAGCAGTCCGGGACTCTATTAAATCATGCATGTAGTGAAGAGTAGCCTAAGTGATATATACATAGTGGTGGGAGTCAATTAGCTATTGGTGTTGAGATAGCAGAGCTTGGAGTAGCAGTTTCTTTGTAGGATTGCAAGTAATAATTAGAAATAAAAGATAGCTAGCAATGATCTCTGTAAAATCACTGCAGTGCTCCAGAACTGCTCAATCCCATCGCCACTGATGGGAAGTTGGGAATTATTAGGAAAGCTCTTCAGACCAAAGCAAAGCCCATCAACACACATGGTGTAAATCCATGATGTGCCTCACTCACAGCTGAAGTCCCCTCTTCCCATAGTGTACAGTGGTGGTGGTGAAGTGCAGGGGGGTGACGGAGGTGATGGAAGTCTCCAGTGGCACCTGCACAAGGAGATTCATTCCCTTGTGTAGTTCAGGACTTAGCTGTTTGGGAATCAAGCGGTGTGACAGCAGGCTGTGATTTCATAGCTGGAGCAAGACTCCTCACTAATCCTCTGATACAGGAACGTGGAGGCACTCAAAGAAATATTAGCTCCAGCCTCAAGGCAGAGGAGAGCACTTTTTGTGCAGTGTGGTGTTAAGCTGCAGAATTTATTGCTGCAGGACATACGCTGTGGAGGCCAAGCGTGTGAATGGGTTTTAAAGGAGCAGGAGGTTCACTTACGAGAGCAGGTTTGTCATCACCCATTGGGCAGCATGAGTGCTGCGGTCTGTGGCTTGGGGGGTCATCGAGCCCTCAGGTAGCTGCTGTCACATGTGGGTGCTGGAAATGGGGTGGTGGGTACCCTATGGCCAGGTTCTGGGATGGGGTGGTGGGTGCCTAAGCCTGCCATGCATGAGGGATAAGCTGGCATTGCCCGCAGCTCCTCTGTCGGACATGGAACCAGGTTCTCTGTTTTTTGGGGCCTTGCTGGCTGCGTGAATATTGGGGTGATCTCTGTTGCTTTCAGTCCAAGATGGGAGTATGAGAAATGAGAGTGATTTTGTGCTTTGTGCTGCTCTTGATGTGCAAGGAGAGGACATGGATGCGGCACGGGGTGAGGTGAGGTGGCTGCTGTGGGCTCAGCCCCCTTCAGGTCTCCTGGGCTCCGTGTGCCTGGTTTGATGCAGCTCCAGCCCTGCGCAAGCGGTTTGGATGCAGCCCTCGCTCCGAGCTCCTGGCTGATGGATGGTGCCAAGCTCACGGCTGATGGATGGCTGTGGCCACCTCCGCAGTGAGATGTACAGTCACTGTTTCCTGCCTGCTTCTCCAGAGTGGTGCGTCAGGGTGGGGATTCCTTCCCAAGAGGCCACCAAGTGCTTTTACAGTTCAGGATTTCCTCTATATGGCTCTTGAGTGGATGTGGGGGATTCCTAATCCTTCTGTCTTTAAGGACAAGCTTTCTCAGCTGCAGTAAATTAGAATTGCAATTGCCAGTCCCTGCA
Organism: Nestor notabilis; assembly: GCF_000696875.1. Lineage (NCBI taxonomy): Eukaryota > Metazoa > Chordata > Aves > Psittaciformes > Psittacidae > Nestor > Nestor notabilis. The sequence continues at coordinate 31,079 of NW_009940484.1, read as the reverse complement.
TAAGTGTCTGATCCCAAAATGTTCCTCAGCGTGGGGCTCATTCAGCAGGGGTTTAGAAAAATCCCATCAGCCTGTAATAACCTCCAAGGTGCTTTCTTGCTTTCTTTGACAAGACATTTTAGCTGCTTGAGTGGTGTTAATACGTCAAAAGCACGTCAGGGCACTTCAATGGCAAGAGGATTCAGGCAGCAGACAAAGGGATTTCCTGAACTCTGGGGCTCTGACAGGGCTCCTCCTCCAAGAAGCAGCTCGTGGGGAGGATGTTGGGTGGAGACAGGTAGTGTGTTGCAGCTTGGCAGGGGCCTTGCGTTTGTCCTGGCTCTCTCCTTCCTGGCAGTGGATGCTAGTGTGTGGCTGTGAGTGTGCTCTGTGGGTAGTGCCGAGCTCTGGGTTCTCTGGCCGAGAGCTCTGCCTGCTGCTCCGTGTTCCCAAGCTAAAAATCGTGAGCTGCAGCTGCTGCCTTCACACCAGCAATGCCACCGGTGCCACGGAGACCCTGCACACTGACAGCACACATCTTGCTCCACAGCACCAAGCACCAAGAACCACAGACTGGTTTGGCTTGGAAAGGACCTTGAAGCTTATCCAGTTCCACGCCCTGTCGTGTGCAGGGATACCTTGCACAGAGCAGGAGGTGTGATGGCCATGGCCAGCACCAGTCCGTGCAGCAGGACAGCGGCACTGCCAGCTCTGCAGCTCAGTGCTCGGACAGCCCCGCACTTCTCTGATTGCCCATCAGAGGCTTGGAAATGAGATGGGCAAAGGGCGGGTGAGAGTAATGAGGGAAAAACTGCAAAGTGTCTTGTGCTGAGGAGAAAAGAGGCAACAGCAGCGCTCGGGGATGGGGCTGCTCTGCCTGTGTCACCCTTTGTGCAGAAGATGGGGGTGGTGTAAGGCCCCCCCCGCCCCAGACTGCTGAGCTGTGGGCTCTGAATCCAGACTGTCCTCCCATGCTGGAGCTGCTAGTACAGAACTGGGGGCAGCACAGAGCACCCCCCAAAGGGCATTCTCTACTCCGATGGGATGCATTAACTGGTGTAACCTGGTCAGAACCAGTAAATGGACACTATGAGTGCTCTGTGTGGGGCAGCTCCTGCTTTTTCCTGTTTTCCACACTGGAGAAGGAGGATGCTAGCTGCTCTTCAGCCCGTTGTCGCCAGCATGTCTGCTCATTTCCTGTGCTGCATGCGGCACAAGAAGTGGCGGCTCTTCCTCCTTCCATCCCTCCATGTTCTGGGAAGTCAGGCAGGGATTATGTATCACTTTTCATGAATATATTACACTTGTTAAGTGCTCTGTGTATGTATTGGCAGTAGGAAAAAAACAACCTAAAGAACCCACCAATACCCTGGGAGAGAGAGGAAAAGCCTCAGTGTTTCCTCTCCTGCAGCAAGAAATGGTCTGAGGAGCAAACCTGGGCTCTTGCTCCAGGTTTGTGGTCCTTGCAGGTGCTCAGTGACAAATGGGGGTGGATGTTGGTGTGTAGGAGCCCGGCTTGTGTGTGGCTGCAGGGACATGTGGGCTCTGGGGTCCTTGGTCCCTGGGTTTCAGATTTGTTGTTTCTTATATCTAGTAGTGTGAAAACAAGGCTGGGCTGTTGTCCTTCAGGTGATACTAAGCCCACAGGTGACCAAACATCATGCAGGTGGTTTCTGTACATACTGCTCTGCAGTGCTCACTGTGAGGATTCCAGGAGCATCCTGAGTTTCATTTGTGTAATTATATGCTAAAAAGAAACCCAAACACCACATCTGCAAAATCGCATCTTTCAGAGAGCTGGGCTGAGGCAGCTGGAGAAGAGAAGGCTCCTGAAGGGGACACCTTATTGCAGCTCCAGTGCCTAAAGGGGCTCCAGGAGACCTGGAGAGGGACTTTGGACAAAGGATGGAGGGACAGGCCAAGGGGAATGGCTTTTACCTGCCAGAGGGGAGAGCTCTGCCGTGGGAGGGTGCTGAGGCGCTGGCACGGGGTGCCCAGAGCAGCTGTGGCTGCCCCATCCCTGGCAGTGTTCAAGGCCAGGTTGGACACAGGGCCTTGGAGCAACCTGCTCTAGTGGAAGGTGTCCCTGCCCGGGGCAGGGGTTGGAGCTGGAGGAGCTTTAAGGTCCCTTCCAGCCCAAAGCATATCATGATCTTATGTGGTGTTCAGGGGTTGGGGCCTAGCTGCACCTCATGTTACTTTGGGCATTGAGCTGAACCACCCAGAGGAGAGATGCTGGAGCACACGATACTGTGTGGTTTTGGCTCTCATTTCTCTGTCTCCATGCACCGCAGCCCCCAGCTCAGACTCATCTCCTCACATTGCTCAGTTGGGTGCTGTGGCTGGGTAACCTGTTAGCCAAGATAAACTGGTCTGTTACCGATGTGATGGGTGGACAAGTGAGAACTTAGACCAGTGTGAATGGGAGCACACAGTGTAGAGTGAAGACCACCCCGTGGTGTGGGTGGGATGTGTTCAGCAGCAGGAGTCTCTGCAGTTCAGGAATTTCAGGCTGGTGTGTTGGTATCTCATCACCAGCAGAGCTGGAAATGGCATTTTCAGGATTTTCTGTTTGTTGCTTCTGTGCTGTTTCTGACCGGGGATTATTGACTGGCTTCCACTCGATCCCTCTGAGGCAGATACTGGTGCAGCCTTCAGCTCATCCCCAGACATCATCTTTTCAGTTGGCCTGTCTGGATCCAGAAGCTCTCAGGTGTGACGGCTGCTGTGATACTGGCTGGTGCTGGCAGACTGCAGGAGGAGGGGAGGAGTGTGGGTGGCCATGTGGTTTGTATATTATGCAAGGTGCACAGCACTTCTCCTTCTCTTGTTTTCCTCCTTTTATTTCCCTGGAATGCCTCTGTGGTCATTCCTCTGTAACGGAAAGGAAGGAAAGCAAGGAGGAGCATCACGAAGAGCTGTCTGTGCACTGCTGTGTCACTCCCAGCATTGTTCTCACTCTGCCTCACACTCAGGCAATCCCCAAATGCTGCTTTGCACCCTGATGCTAGCTGAGTCCACCTGCTCACAGGTACCACAGAGCCCTCCTACTGCCCTGCACTCCACAGCTGGTTGTGCAGGGAGGGAATCTTTGCTGTCTAATTACTATGTCCTTTTCAGGGCTTTTTAAAGCCAACACATGTTGTGCTCTGCACATCTGTTGAATCTCGGGCACATGCAGTGCTAGATGTCCACGGTGTACGCCCTTGCACACATGTGTAAGTCCTGCTCTGGGCACGTGCTGAACAGCTGTGCCTTGGTGCAACCTCTGCTCACAGCACTGCTTGCTGGCATGGGACAGCCTGGCTGCACTTGTCACTCGCAGCTGGATTTAGATCACAGAACCACAGAGTGGTTTGGGTTGGAAGGGACCTTAAAGCTCCTCCAGCTCCAACCCCTGCCCCGGGCAGGGACACCTTCCACTAGAGCAGGTTGCTCCAAGCCCCTCTGTCCAACCTGGCCTTGAACACTGCCAGGGATGGGGCAGCCACAGCTTCTCTGGGCACCCTGTGCCAGCGCCTTACCAAGCATCTGAGGTGCCTGCCCATGATTTTCCAAAAGACTTTCCGTGTTGTGAGGCAGATGCTGATGAGCAAAGGGGAGGAAGAAAGGAGTGGAAGTGTTGCAGGCTGAACTGTGCATGTTTCTGGTATGTGAAGAGCATCAATGACCAGTTACCAGTTCAGACTCACTTGCTTTTGGGCACTTTCAGAGTGCCAGAGAGAGCAGAGCCTGGGCTTCTCCCTCCCTTTCTCTGTCTCAATGCAATCAGCTGTGCAGGGAGCAGATGAGGAGCTGTGATGAATCCAACTGAATTATGCAGTACAGTACTCCCAGAGGATTTCCCATCAGGTCTGGTGTGCCACCTTGAAATGGAAGGGGGCTGAATACACACAAACGAAAAGCTTTAGAGCCAGGACATTGATACCAGGCTTGTGGTGAGGTACCAGTTGCACCCAGTAACAGGGAGAAGTGTCTTAGTGGGGGTCTTGGGTCAGTCCTAGTGAGATCGCTTCAGGGTGTGGAGGCATTTCTCTGGAGACCTCAGAAAGGGAAGGATTCATGGATGGGTGGGTGGACGGACATTCCTGGCAGTGTTCAAGGCCAGGTTGGGCACAGGGGCTTGGATCTACCTGCTTTAGTGGAAGGGGGCACTGCCCATGGGAGGGGGGGAGGGCGG
>NW_009940484.1:906-26889 GCF_000696875.1 Nestor notabilis | reverse complement strand
ACCTGCTTTAGTGGAAGGTGTCCCTGCCCATGGCAGGGGGTTGGGACTGGGTGAGCTTTAAGGTCCAACCCAAACCAGTCTGGGATTCTATGATTTGTGTCCTGCTGCTCTGTTGTTCCCCTGTGTGCTTTTGCAAGACCTGAGGAGGAAGGACATGGTCACACGTGTTGCCTCCGGTTTCCCTGCACTGTGGCTGTAGGAGTGGCTGGGACTGGGGAACATCCCTGCTGGCCTGTGCATGTGAATGGCAGATGCTGGTGGTTCATGTGGGCAGCAGAATGGCTGGAGCCCTTCCAGTGTCCCGCGGGTGCCCTCGGGACAGGCCTTTGGCTCCTGTCGTGTGGCTTCTGTGCTGCTGGGTCTGACTCAGGGGGTTGGGGTACCCGGGGGAAGGGTCTCGGCTCCCTGAGCCAGAGGAATCTGTGGTGGGAGTTGCTGGGTGTGGGGGTGCCCGTGCTGGGTGCCGGGTGCAGGGGGAGGAGGGCTGAGCATGGGCTGCAGGAGGATCGCAGCCATTGCCTTTCAGCTCGCGCCATCTGGGTCAGGGCTGCTCTGCTCAGGCTTTTCGCGTACCACATCCTGAATCTGCTGCCGGGTACCAGGTCCTGAAGGCTCTGCTGAGGCTGAAAGCCCTCATTAACATTTTGGGAATACGTTCATTCCCTTCCTTTCCTTTTCCAACCTGCGGCTTTGATTGGCACTATTTTTTACAGTAAATGCTTAATTAAAGGCATAATGACTGTCTAATGATTGTATTAAAAGCAAGATGATTATAAAAATCAGCTCAGCAGCTGGAGGCTGCGGGGCTGAAATAGCTCGGGGCAGGAGTTGGTGTGGTGGAGGCTGTGCTCACAATACACAGGATCTCTGTGGACCCCAGCCCACAGCCCCTCATTCCACACGCTGTAGGACTTGCTGCAGGAATACATTCTGCCTGAAGGGATTGGTGCCTGAGCCAGCAGGAGGTGGGGGGAGTCAGATGTGCTCTTGTTGCCTGCTACTGGGGTGGCTGCAGATGAGGAGCAGAGCTGTGGCATGGAGGAAGCTACATGTGCTCCCGCACCACTGCAGCTGCGACTCTCTGTGGGCTCCAAGCCCCACAGCCTGGAGAGCCGTGTTCGAGGTGGGTCCCTGTCTGCAGAGTGTCCTGTCTGGTCCAGCACAAGGAGCCTGAAGCTCTGGGTAAGGCCATGAGTGAGCATGTTGCTTCTTGGGTGCAGGGACCCTGTCCCCAGCTAGGATGAACCGTGGCAGGTCAGGGCTGGGTTGGTGAGAGGAAACCAGGCTCCATCCAGCCTCTGCTCCTCGCTGGTGTCGCACATGGTTGGTGTGTGGCCACACCGGGTCCTTCCCTGCCCAGTCACTCCCTGCTCACACAGACCTTGTCCCTGAGGAGCGGTGGGCATGAAACGTGACAGCAGGGGACATTGACCGGCCTTGTGGTGTGTCCTCATAGCACTGATGAGCACAATATGGAGGGGGAGCGTGACAAACCCTTGCAGAGCTTGTCTTCTGTTGGAGCATGTGTTGTGCTGCAGGCAGGTGCAGGCCAAGGGTGATGTGTTCTGGTCTCATCGCTGCTGTACGGGCTTCTGCCCTTCCCTTCTCATGGCTCTCGGGTGGATCCCATCTGCTCCTGGAGTCTTTTCAGGTCCCCAGGCCTTGAGCTTAATTGCTTTTACCTGCCTGCATCTGAAGGTGCCAGGCAAGTTCCAATGTCACTGGTGGCAGATGGTGCAGGCAAAGGTGGTCTGAGCTCACTCTGCAGTGCCAGCTCCCTCTTTGTGCCCGCTCCTCAAGTCGTGTGCCCGTTCATCCGCAGTGATCTCATTTCCTCCACTGCTATAGCTGAGCCCTGCGCCACCTCAGACCTCCTGGACCCAGTTGTGCCACTGTTCCTCTGTGGGAGATGGAGAAGAGGCAGGTTAGGAAGTGTCCCTCAGCCCAGGCTGTTACTGTGCCTGGGCCCAGGGAGCCTGTGTGCAAAGCTCAACATGGCAGGTTTAAACACACACGTGCAGGTGCAGCATTCCCTGTCCTCATCCCCGCATCCCTGTCAATCAAACCAGCAGTTTCATGGGATCACTGGGGGCTACAGTTTGAGCAAGCCAAGGCAAATGATACACTACACTGAGGCTTTCTGAGCCCAGGGCTAAGGGCATCTCAAAGGCTGCTCTGGTGCGATGGTAGTTTCCAACTCTTAAATTCTTAGTGACGTAATTCAGAAGTGGACTCCAGGTCTCTTACATGTGGTCTGAACATTTCTCTTACATTGCTCTTGTAGCCCCTACTATGATTCAAGGAAAGAGAAGTTCAGAGACAGGAATTCTTCAGTCTTTATTAATTTATCTTCTTTATTTGAGAGAGAAATACTATTCTGGTGCAAGAGGAGACTTGCACAGAGACTCTGCAGCTCTCCTTTAACTGGTCATTTCCACTGATGGGTTGTTGGTCAAGATCTCTACCAGCCACCAGGTTTTATCTGTCTCTGGTCATAGAGAGCACCTGCAAACTCAGCAGAGGTGAATGAAGGACCAGAGAGCCCACCAGCTTCCCACCGATCCGCATGGAGTGCTGGCAGGTTTGTGGCAGGATGTCTGAAGAGTCTGAGCTAATACTTTGTGTGGGAATTCTTTCTGGAGTCATTTGTTATAAAGAAAACATGTCACCTTTGGCTGACAGAAGTCTATTTACTTTGAGACTTTTTTATCCCCATGAAGTAGTACAGGTAGGGGAGATAGCTGTGGTTGGAGGATGCCAAATGGCCCTCGTGAAGAAAAGACACATGGACCCTGTTTGGATGGGAATGATGAGGCTGTTGTAGGAAGCTCCATGTGCACTTACATCCTGGTGTAACTGCGTTTGAGCTGCTCAGTTGTTGGTGTTGGTGAAGTGCAGCTGAACACCAGGGCTGGACTTCCTGAGGGGAGGTGCTGAGGAAGAGTCTGGCTGCAGAGAGCATGTTAGGTCCAGGTGAGACCATTGGGGTGAGAGCTTATAAGGCAGGTAGCACTTCTACAGCAGGAACTAGTGTGGAGTGCGTTTTGTAGGGAGAATTACACCCATACAAAGGGCTGGGAGAGGGTCCAGCCTCAGGATATGTGTAGAACTTCCCACTGGAGAGCAAAATGCTTTCCTTGATGAATCAGAATCCCACTGGAGTGTGCTTCTGCTCCTGGGCAATGGGGGGATGGCTCATTGTGCATGGCTCTCTGGTGGGTTTGAGGTCTGTGTCAATGCAGGTGTGTTCAGTGAGTGGTGGAGGTGTCTGTGGACTGGCAGGCGCCTACACCAGGCCTGACTGATAGGAAGACCCTGTTTCCATGCTGCGTGCAGGCTCTGGCTTCTCCTCCATTGTCAATAAAGGAGCAAGTGGTATCTGATGAAGTTGTCATCAGTAAAGGTGTCTGATGAAGGCTTGTTCAAGTGTAACCAGGATGTTTCAATGGCAGGTGATGAGGCTGATGGATAAACCACTTTTTATGTCCATCTGGGGGCCCCACATCTGAAAGATGTGAATCTTTCCCATTTTCCCTGACACCTTTAACTGCCAGGTTGTCTTTCCCTTGTTTTTTATTAATAAGCTCAAGTGAGATGTGTCATTGTGCTGACAGGACCCTGCACCATCTGCCAGTTGGATGCTATGCACTCAGTTTATTAATGTAATGGGGCATTTAGAAATCCACTTTGATAATTGCACTTCAGTTTTGTAACAGATTCAGCAGCTGAGCAGAGTGAAGAGTGGGGCTCCTGTGGCACACACTGGGGGGGCACTGACTCTGTAAGTGCTTTGGGTTTTAGAGCTTCACCCACCAGGGATCTGGGAACTTCCATCAGACTTGGAGAGGCCCCCAGTTGTGGGGGTCAGGAAGGCTGTAGCCTCGTTGTGCTGGTACTAGAGACTACACCTTCCCAGGTCTGACATCCCCGAGACCCGCGTGGCACAACGGGTGGGCTGCTCCTGGGGTGAGGATACCCCTAGCACTGGCTCACAAACACTCCTGGGATTTGGGTGTCAAGAGTGTGAGTAATTGTGCACAGGAGAATGTGTTGCCTGTGCATGTGGTATGTGGCTATGAGATGGGCAGCATGCTCGGGTGTTGAGCTGAGCTGGGAGTTTGCAGAAGGGTTGGAAGCCATGTGAATCTTTACGTTGGTTGGCTTACTTCCAGTTTAGACTATGGCTCAGTATAGACATAGGCAAATTGAATGGAAAGGAGGAGAAACCTGTCCTGGTGTGGAAAAACAATAATAGGAAGGAACCGGGAGCCTGATAAGCTCTGGAGCTCAGTGAAGGTCACAGAGTGATGCTGCTGCTCAGATGAGGAACTTGACCAAAAAATGGGTCAGTTGCTGACGACTTCTCCAAGCTCAGCAGCAGTGATTTAGAGCTGACTTTGGGCAGAACTCGCTGTCGCAAGTTCTGCACCTTCTCATTTTCTGGGTCCCCAGTGCAGCACTGGCTCAGAGGTAAAAAATGTGAGGGGGAAGAACATGCTTGAGAGGCCATGTCATCTCCATGTTGACCTCCCAAACAGATTTGGGTGCTGTGTACAGTACCCAGGTTACGGGAGAGATTGTCCAGGACATGGAGTTGCACAAGTCAAGGCAATATTTGCTTGTTTACTGGTACACAGCCGAGAGACCTGTGTTACCCCCTTCCTCTGGATTTGACCTTGGGTTGCAGGTATGTTCTGGTGTTGTTTCCAGGTGTGCATCCAGTCTTGCAGTGAGGTCAGGGTACCTGTTTTTGCTGTTCTTCTTTCTGGAGTTTGTCTTTGCTTGTACCAGGTCTTCCTGGCTCTGCTGGGGGAGGACTGGATATAGACTGGAACAGGATCTTAGCAATGCAGGCAAGTTGATGGATTCAGTCACACTTGGCAGCTGCATATTGTAGCTAATTTGGAACTGCAAGTGGTCCTGCGTGCTGGGATTTAGGAAGTCCTGTGGCATATGGAAAGTGATAGTGCTTTTACCAAGAGGATCCCAGATGGTCATCATCACCATGGGTTCCTGAGCACTGCACATATGCCAGTTAGAATCCCAGACTGGTTTGGGTTGAAGGGACCTTAAAGCTCACACAGCTCCAACCCCTGACATGGGCAGGGACACCTTCCACTAGAGCAGGTTGCTCCAAGCGCCTGTGTACAACCTGTTCTTGAACACTGCCAGGGATGGGGCAGCCACAACTGCTATGGGCACCCTGTGCCAGCTCCTCAGCACCCTCACAGGGAAGAGCTTCTGCCTCAGAGCTCATCCCAACATCTCCTCTGGCAGGTTAAAGCCATTCCCCTTGTCCTGTCCCTACAAGCCCTTGTCCAAAGCCCCTCTCCAGCTTTCTTGTAACCCCTTTAGGCACTGGAAGGATACTTGTAGTCATGTATCAGGTTTGAGAGAAACACAAACTCTGTGTCTGCCTTTCTCACTGCTGAGGGGATCTTTCATGGTCAAGGGTGGCTTTGGGATGTCCTTTCCACCAGAGTGGCCAGGGAAGGTCTCTGAATCCTGGCTCTGGTACCTCTCCCTGGTGTCAGCACCCAACTCTGCCGCTGTTGCACGATGTGATCTGCAGGGTTTGGGGTGAGCCTTATCACAAGGTTTGGAAGTCTCTGGACTCAGATTCTATTTCTGTCCTCAGATGGCTTCCTGATAGTCATCTTGTAGAGAAACCAGGCAGAACGGATTCGTCCCTTGTTTGTAGCTCAGGACTAAGATGAGAATTCTGGTGTTTTTCTGTCCCTTGGGAGCTGAACCTAAATGAACCTGTTATTTAGGAATTTGGCCATGACGGCTCCTGAGGACACAGGAAACCCCACTCACGGCAGTGGTGAAATCCGGGTGAGGCCTGAGGGAGCTGCAGGGGGTTGGAACTGATGGGAATGTGCTGCAATGCCCAGGTCAGTGAAGGAACAGGCAAGTCTGAGCAGTGCCAGAGGGGCCTGCAGAGAGCCGTGATGAGTAGGTGTGTGCTGGAGCATCACAGAGGGTCACAGGGAGCACCAGGGCTGTCCCCGGTTGCTGCTGGTGCCGCTTTGCTGGGAATGCTGGAAGGAGCAAGGATCCCTCTCGGCACTGCCCAGGAGTCGGGGTTTGGGGACATTGTTAGAGCAGGTGGGAAGCCTGGGCTGGGAGTTGAGCTTGAGGGTCTTTGGCAGAGTTCACTATCGGAATGCAAAGGGGAGATGAGCAGAGCTATGGGAAGGGTTGACTCCAGGAAGCCTGTCAGAAATGGAATTGAGGGTGTTACACGCTGGGAAGTAGGGCCTGCAGAGTGTTCCTTGTTATTTCTCTTCGTACATTAATTTGTCCCCAGCGCAGCAGAACCTGAACTGGAAGTCGTGTCTGCACACTGCAGGAGCTGTGTTGCTGTCACTGCGGTCCTTTCAGCTTCTCATCAGGCACTTCTCAGTGCTGGCCGTGAGGACAGGGCTCACATGTTCTTGGCTGTGGAATAGCCTGTGCATTTGATTTTAGTGTCCTGGAGTAGATGATGGAGATGGATGCAGTATGTTATGAACTTCTGATGCTGTCATTAGCTCTGGGGTGACAAGACTGCAAATGGGACCTCCCAGCACAAGAGCTGGCTGGTGTGTGGAATTGGGCAGCAGCTCTGCTGTTCACCTGTCTGGTGTCTTCATCTGGGGACAGAGGTGGTCAATGGATGGGTGTGTTGGAGAAAACCTCTGTGGCACCACTGCTGTAAGTGCAGGGAGGGCCCCAGCGTGGGCTCAGTCTCCAAGAGCTGTCGCTTTACACTGTGTGCCAGGAGGAGACCTTCACACATGGCTCGCAGGTGACCCTACAGGTAGCCCTTGGGAGGATCCTTTCCAGGGCATGTTCCACGCAGCATGTGTGGATCCAAGTCTTCCAGCTCTGATCTCTCCTTGTAGTGTTGGCTTTAGGGAGGGATAACAACCGAAACGTTTCTTGGAGGGTACCACTGACTGCAAAGGCGAAGGGGTCTGTGGGCAGCCCAGCTCCAAGCTGAGTCCATGCAGATGCGGGTGGATGGGTTGTGCAGCTTCTCAGGGAATACCTGGAATGGGAGCACTCTGCAGGCTTTGCTGCACTCCAGGCATGGTGCCATCATCAGAACTCACCACAGAGAAGCTGGGAAGAGGAATATGGTGGGACAGCCTCTGGTGCTGAAGAGATATCCTTTGCTCCTCAGAGCAAAATGGGACTGTGCCTTATGAACAGATACCACGGGAACTGGGCCAGTGGCTGCTGCATCCTCAGGGGGTCCCTGTGCTAACAGAGCAGGAGAGAGAAGTTGTCTGTGAGGCAGAACAGAGGAAGAAGATCGTGGTTGAGCACTGAATGAGACAAGATTTGGCCTGAGCCCAACCCATGAATAAATGAGCAGTTTGGGTGCTGGGAGTGACAGTTCGGGTAGGGAGGAAACAGGAACAAATCAAAGTGGGGCAAACCTGTACCTGAGGGACTGTGTAAAAAGGCAGCTTCTGGGATTACTGTGGAAAGGAACATCCATCCTTGTGCAGGGGAAAACCCATAGCCACCAGCAGTTGTTTCTTTTCTTTTTCCTGTTTTCATTTCTTTTGGTCTTAGAACCTGTGAAGCAAAGGAGACCAGGAGGAGCAGAGGTGGTAGCAACCAACTAAAGACTTTTGCAGTCTCAGCCACCTGGGATGCTGCTAGCCTATGTGGAAGGCATATCTTGGTGGCATCTGGAGTTCTGACAGGCTGAAGGCCTGCTTTGTGCTGCGCAACAAAGAGGCAAGACTAGATCCTGGAACTGGTTGTAGAGTCGAACTGTAGGAGCTGCAAAGCAAGTATGGGGTGCAGAGAAGTGGTCTTGAAGAGCTGACACTGCTGAGGTGGTTCTATGTGTAGGCTTTAAGGGTTAAATGGGACTGAAAAGAATGAAAGGAACACAAAGGAAAACAGAGTCTTTGGTCAGGACATCTGCCTTGTCGTCTGCAGCTGGCTGGGGTCCATGATCATCAGCTCAGTAGGGAATTTTCCACAAGACCTGAAGGATGCTACAGTGGATTTTCCAAGGGAGAAGTTTGCAGGTACAGTGAAGCGTGTAGGAGGCAGCATAAAATGGTCTGGAACACATGTTTATGATGAGTGAGAGCTGTGATTGAGGTGGAGGAAAGCAGGGGCAGGTCTCTGGTAGCACTGCTGGGGAAGGTGGATTTGTGCCTCACAGGGGAAGGGTAGGAATATCTGTGTCTGATGTGAGAGTGAGGAGGGAGCCAGTGAGGGAATCCTCACGAGTGGTTGGGAGAAAGCCCAGAGGATTTCAGCAGCTTCTGTGGGCTCTTCCCCCAGGGCCCTGCAGCAGGAGGCTGAGGGGTCCTTGCAGGCAAACCCAGCTGAGAATGTGGTGGCCACTTGGCTGCTTTGTTGAGGCCATGGAGCACACGGTAGCACAGCAGGGCACTGGAAGATGGCAGCAGGACCTGACTGGGAACCAGAGTTAACTGGCTGTGACTTCCTTCAGTAGAGGAGTTTTTCCCCAGCATGTCTTGTTTGTTAATACCTTCAAGGCATATTTAAGCGCCTCGGCAGGGCATCGCAATGTGAGTCAGTATTTGCCTCATTACCATGTTTACAGCTATTCAAATCACCAGTGACCTTCAGAGCTGGTGGTTTTGTGAGTCTCCAGCTTGCACCAGTGATTTGTAGGCCTCAGCAGACCATTTAATTCTCTCCTCCTGTCAGTGCCAGCTATTTCTTGACTGCTGTGGATTGCCTGTGTAAGGCCCCCATGGGAGAGCAGGGCTGTCCCAGGGGAGCTGGGTTCATGGGGAGTTCTGAGCCTGGAGCTGAAGGAGAAGAGTCTGACTTTGCAGAAGAAAATCATAGAACCATCATAGAATCCCAGACTGGTTTGTGTTGGAAGGGACCTTAAAGCTCATACAGTTCCAACCCCCTGCCACAAGCAGGGACACCTGCCACTAGAGCAGGTTGCTCTGAGCCCCGTCCAAACTGACCTTGGACACTTTTGGAGTGACTTGTCAGGAGAGACAGCTGAGAGGTGGCATCCACATGCTGAGTCAGGCCCTGCTGAAGTCCTGCTTTTTGAATCCAAGCTGCTGCCTTTAGTGTGGTCCTTTCAGTGTGCCAGGCATGAACTCCTGTAGCTTCAGAGCTGCTTGGCACCCTTCTGCTCCTCTCCCTGCCAGCCCGAAGGTCGTGCTCTCTCTACCTCATTTCTGATGAAGTGTGTGTTTGTACAGCAAGAAGGGTTTGAATGAGCAGGCTGGGCTGAGGTACCTGCCTTCACTTCAGCCTTCACTGGTGAGAGCAGGCTTCAGCAATCCCAGGTCCATGAGATAGAAACTGAAACAGGGGAAGTTCAGGTTAGATTAAGGAAGAAGTTCTGTACTGTGAAGGGTGGTGGGGCACTGGCACAGGTTGCCCAAAGAAGTGGTAAATACTCCATCCTTGGCAGTGTTCAAGGCCAGGTTGGACAGAGCCTTGGGTGACATGGTCTAGGGTGAGGTTGGAACCGGATGATCTTAAGGTCCTTTCCAACCCAAACCATTCTCTGATTCTATAGTCCGTGACCTCTGAAAGGTCGTGGTGGTCAGGAGAGGTTCCTGATGACTGGAAGAAAGCAAATATCACTCCTGATTCAAGAAGAGCAAGGCCGAGGTGTGGGGAACTCCAGGCTGGTCAATCTCACCTGGATCCCTGGGAAGGTGATGGAGCAACTAACCTTGGAAACATTTTCCAAAGACATGAAAGGCAGGATGGTGTGAAAGGGAGTAACTGGCCTGGATTTGTGAAGGGGAAATCCTACTAAACTAAGCTGATAGCCTTCTCCAGTGAGGTGGCTGCTTGTCGGATGAGGGGAGAGCCATGGGTGTTGCTGGTCTTGAGTAAGGGTTTTATACTGTCCTATGTAACATCCTCAGAGACAAGACAGTGAAATATGGAAAAGTTTAAAGGTTTCCTTTCATTAGAACGGGCTCAATTTGCTGTTACTTTAAAATGTGTGTTCAGGTTGATGCCAGACAGGCTGAAACCTCGGTCCTTCCAACCCTCAAAACCAGCAAATCTGGAGGAGGAGCCCTGTGTGACTGAAGAACCAAGCATAGCAGACAAGAACAGAAGGCTCAGGAGAGCTGGATGAGCTCTGCTCCACGAAGGGCTGCTTTGGAAGCTGGAAACACAAAGTACTAGAAAAGAAAAATTTTCCACTGGGAAGTGTTAGCAGAGCTTCTAAAGCCTGGATGAGAGCAGTGGGAAATAAGGTATGGGATTTGGGTCTGTTCCAAGCTGTGACTACATCATAACCTTTGGAGAGCAGGAGCATTTGCATCTCAAAGAAGATCTAGAGAAGAGACTGAAATGAGTCTTCTGTTTGGCTTGTAAATCAGGATGCCTTGTTTGTTTGCTTTTCCCTTGCTTCCGATAGGACTAATGCCTCCATACAGGCAATCATGAAGTTCCTCTTCTCTGGGAATTCGCTGTGTCTGGCATGGAGCAGTGCTTAATCTGTTAGTAACTCCGATGTGTGGATTTAGCTGGGACTGGCACATAGGCACCGTGGTGGTGGGCGCAGGGATAAATCCCATAGTGCTGTCTGTGGAGGGCTGGGAGGGAGCTGGATTCTGAAGGTGCTGCACATGGTAGTACGGATGTGCCTGTGCCTTCTGCCTGTTGGGATATCAAATACCACTGTCATTCCACCCAGTACCAGGAATCCCAGCCTGGCAGTGGGGCCATGCTCCACAGGGTAAGGTGTGCTGCTTTTTGTTCCTGAGCTGAAAGTGCCCTAAAAACTGCTAGCGGGGACTTAAGCCTTATGTTTTATTCCCACTGCTGGCACTTCCTGGGAAGGGCAGATTGCCCTGCCAGCCCTGCCAGGGGCGGGTGGTGAGTGTGCCCCAAAGACACTGGCCTCAAGGGACGTACCAAGAGCACACTGACCCCTGCACAGTTGGTGCTGCTGATGTGTTGGGTCAGGCCAGGAAAAGAGAAAAGAAACCATGTTCCTCAGAGGTTTTGTGTTGGAAGGCAGCACTGCGCTCATGAGGAGAGCTGATTGCGCAGGGGTTTGTGTAGAGAGTACCAGCTGGGGCACAGACTAGTGCAGCCAACACACATGGAGCCCAGTGTGGAAGGGAGGGACTCTGGGAGTAGCGGGGGAAGGACACAGGGGACAGAGAGAGGAATCAAGCGTAGCAGCCTCCACAGCCCCTTGTGGCCTTCAGGACAGATGCCTCGCTGTGTTTCAGCTGTAGGTGGACATGTCTATGGTGGGAGGTGGTCTAAGAGGACAGCTTTTGGGGAATGGGGCTCACCCCTTCAAACCGGGCATCTCTGTGTGTTCTGCAGAGGACCCAGCCCATTCTGAGGTGGTGGGTACAAAGTGAGGGGCAGTGGGATACTGGGAATTGTGCAGAGTCCTTGTGCTGTGGTGAAGATGAGCACTAGCTGCTCTGACACCACACAAAGCCAGAGGGTACCTGCAAAGCCTTGGGGTACAAATCTCGTAATTATCAAAGAGTTTATGTCAAGAGCTCTTCTTCCTGAGGACCGAAGATGTGGTCGCTGGGGATCATGTCGTACCTGTGGTCTCTACTTGGTGGTTTCTCGCATCCTGAGCTGAATAACACTGAGCAGCTCTGCTGCTGCCTGGCTGCAGTGCAGCTTTAGGAGAACCAGATCATAAGGTTTCCCTGTGCTCGCTGGTTGCCTCATTACTGTCAGCCCATTGCCGAAGGGTCTTTTTGGCAGTCAGCCACAGGAGGTTCCTCATCTTCTATGGCCCTGCTGGATGGTTGCAGGGAGCATCCAGCAGCCCCCAGAGTCATTGCCCTTGTGCTGGGCCATGTCCTGAGGCTTGTGTGTGAACCTGCAGCCTGTGGGAGAAGCAGCTCATGCTGTCATTGCCACATTCACTCCAGAATGTTGCCCATTGTAGGCGCTCAAGTTATGGTCACAAAGTTGGAGAAACAGCCCCAGGAAGAAAGCACAAGATAACATGATGCAAGTCTAAACTAGACCCAGCATCAGCCTTTTCCTTCGCCTGTTGCCCAGGCATTTGCTGAGGAGCTGAAGAACCCAGTTAAGTGTGTGTCCCCCTTCTGTTCTGTGAGGTTTTATAATGGCTCCCGATGTTTCAAAATAAGTCCCAAGAAACCCTGCATCTCTGCTTTAGTCAGGGGGATCTCTTGATGTGCTGGCCTTGTTTTTAAGAGCTTGTGATCCAGCTAATGCTGAGGGAATGCCTGTGAGATCGCTGAGAGCAGGACCCCAGAATGCTGACTCTGCTGATTTCTGTCTGGATGTCAAACGAATTGCTGTTCTGGATGCCACACTGGAATGTTTTCCAAAGGATGTATCAAGAGCTTATCACTTTGGGGTGACATGCAGCACTTTCTCTTGATCTACAGCATTTTATAGACTTCATCTAACACAGGAATTCACAATCTGTTGCAGAGACCACTGAGTTACAAAGAGTTAAGGAAGTGTTGTGAGCCACTTTAACCTGAGAACCTCCTCTCAGCTTCCTTGGATCAGGATGGTGCAATTCATTGGCTTTGCAAGTGCTTGAATTCAAGTGGGAAGTGCACATCAGCAATTCCCTGGATAAAACAGGGGTAGTATCTGCGTACTCTGGGTGTGAGCTATAAATGGGGAACATCCACAAAGGGTGGTAACGATTCTCGCCTCCCTCTTCCGCTCTTGCATTGTTGTATTGTTGTGCTCTGGCATTGATGGTCGTTTTCTCTGTTGCTGTAGGAAATTAAATGGTCACATCTGGTGCATTTTATATATCCCAGACCAATCCAGATCTTTCTTGCTGGCATTAGGAGTGGGGGATCCAGTTGCAGGGAGCTGGGAACTGGCAGCTGACAGCACACTTATATTTGTGATGGTTTTCCCAGCAAACCTTGGGCTGTTTTGTAACCTGGGCCTGTGCTGGGGCCCCAGTTCTGTCTATGGGTGCAACAGGAAATGCTGGTTTTTCTGTAGCTGCTCAGCATTTTCTCCTGGCTCCCTGATGCAGTCTTCTCCAGCAGCAGTTGTTGAGGAGCTCAAGCTTATGGTCCCTGGTTTAATGAGGATGCTCCTGATGCGATTCCCCGCTAAAATCTCCTTGACTCTGAATTCATTTAATCTTCAGGGCACATTTCAAGACTTCCTTTGTGTTTCTCTAAGCTTTGAGCATCTAAAACCAAGGCTTAATGGGTTGGGAGAATTTTGCTGTGGCAGGGAAGTGCCTTCCTGTTTGCTGTGTCATTTGGAGTGAAACAGCTCTTGGATTTTTCAACACAGGCCAGCCAGGACTCCCTGTTCTCAGTGACTTGTGTTGTTGCCTTCGCCAGTTTCTTTCCTTCTCAGCCTTGTTTTGCTCAGGGGGCTGATTTCTCTGTTGCTCTGAGGATCTCGGCAATTACAGTCAGTAGCAGGTTTCTAGAAACTGGTGTTACCAAAGCCCATGCTATGTCTGGGTCCCCATTAACAACCCTTTGTACAAAGACAGATGCTGCCAACTCGCTGTTGCATTTTGACAGCATGTGGCTGCATGAAGGCCATTGACTACACTGTCTCTCTTCTGGACATGGGTGAAAGAAGCTTTCTTGAGGTGCTTTCTTCCTCCAGAGCATGCCTGACCTCAGGCAAAGGTTCCATGCTCTGCTTTTTCGAGTTTCTGCTGTGTTAACACTGTACAGTGGTCATTCCAGCATCCCCCTTCCCTGGGAACCTGCTTATTCTCATGTGCCTGTTTCTTTCTCCCCACAGTGCTGAGTATTGGCGAAGGTGGCTTTTGGGAAGGAACCGTGAAGGGCAGGACTGGCTGGTTCCCGGCAGAATGTGTTGAGGAGGTGCAGATGCGACAGTATGATTCCCGGCAAGGTAAGCTGCTCCAGCACCAGTGTCCCTCAGCACTGGGAGCCCTGGAAATTCACAACTATTGATTCTAAATTGGCAGCAGTCTCTGAGTTTGCCCATTCTTTGCAATGGGTGCAGGTGAAGAATTGTATCTTAAGGTGTTACTTTCTGTTACTGGGTGCATTAGCATCCAGCAGTGGACATGCTGATCCATGGTAAGTGTGTGGTGCTGTTGTGGGAAGAGCACTCAGCATCCCTTTAGTGGAGATCACTGCAGTGGCTGGTCTTATGATGGTGAGTGGTGGAGCAAGAGAGTGTGACTGTTGATCTGACCCCCCAACCCTGCCTTATGTTTTGGGGGACTTCCAAAGGAAACAGTGATTTGCATGTTTGTTCTAGTCCACCATTAAAAGTGGCTGTAACTCATCCCCAGTCCTCCTGACCCCATCTGCAGCTACCACGCAACAGGAATTTGCTGTTCCCTGAAGACAGTGGTGTCAGGAGGAGCTGCACATTGCATGTGCCAACAAAATGGTGTTCTTGGACGTCACTATGAATGAATGGGTCTCCTGTTGTTGTGGGGTGTATCCTGCAGCTTGCCTCTTGTCACCAGGAGCTACCTGACAGTGTTCCTCCCCCAGCCTGAGGATTGAGTGGGAAGTGCTTCCAGCAAGCCTAAACTTGTCCTGGTGTAAAGCAGCTGAAGAGAACATCTGGATTATTGTTTTTTCAATGTATTACTTGGGAGATAAGTGGCCTTGATTTGCCATATTCACTGCAGTTCTCTTTGCATAGTAAATGGGCTTTAAAATTCACACAGCTGGATTCTGGTAAGTGACAGCTGAACCTCAATTGTGAAGTTGGAAACAAAAGTTGTAGAAAAAGCCCTCAGTAAAATACAGTTCTCTGGTTTGCACACAACTGGTTTTAATTTGTTTCTGGAAGCCTGAACCCACTTACAAAGTCTTTTCTTTGCTCTAATCCCAGTCCTTCTGGAGAGTTGTAAATGTATGCGTGTGCAACCTCGGGCATCTCTTTTACCAGGATGACTGGGTTCCATAAGTGAGCCACTAACCGTGTGTGTGCTGTGATGAGTATGTGGCAGGTCAGGTGTGCCCTGGGACACTTGCACATCAGTCCCTGTGGATAAAGTATCAGGTGCCTCTGGGACCTGATCTTGTGGCCGGGGAGGGTGTCATGGGAGCAGGACTTCAGCAGCAGCACCTCGAACCTGCACCCAGCAAAGTTTTTCTCCCCTCGCCTCTGATTTGTTTAGTTGCTGGCCCTCCATCTGCAGCCCCAGCTCGTGTTCCCGGTGCTCGTTTGCATTCTTCCTTCAGATTAGCTCTGCATGTGCCTCCTCTCACTGCGCTGGGCACCGCTGCCTTTGCCCCCCCTCCTGCACTCGCCTGTGTGCTGGGCCCATCAGAGGTGGAGCAGAAGTGTTCCTGCTGTGCTCATGGGAAACACTTGATGGCAGTGAAGACTTGATCGGGATGTGCCTCCTTTTTCAGGGGTGATTAGGGCTGATGAGTTGGGAATTCCACTGAGAAGGTTCCACCTTTCTCCCTCTTGTGCTACTTTGGAGTAGTGCTCTGGAGCCATTTCAGTGCACAGGGCTTCTTGCCCTGTCCTATTGTGATGCTAAGTGAAAGAGAGAATAGACTAATCCATGTGGCTCACAAGCCCTTCCTGTTTCTGGGAGTTCATGTTTACTGGGTGCTTTCTTGGAGGATGCTCCATGTTTGGGTTGAATTGAAACTGTGCAGTGAAATGTGAAAACTGAAGCTGGAGCAGATGCATGAGTGCTTTCCCCCAGTTGTCCATCCTGGCTGGCTCTTGGTAGGTCCTCCAGCCTGGCTTTGGCTTTGCCAACTTTTCCAGACAAAGCTCGGGCACAGTTTTGAGATGCAGATGGTTTCTGCAAGGTAGTTTGGATATGGCCAAGATGCTTGGGCACAGAAGGAAGTTTCACTGTATAGACATGATGTTGCCCTGCCACTTCTCATCAAGATCAAAGAGAAGTGTCTGTCTTGTGAGTTTAAGCACAGCCCAGCAGCTGGGTGAGCTCTGCACTGGTGGAAGGGTTTTGGCCTGACTATGCTTTGCGGGGGAAGAAAACCACATCAGAGCTGTGGACATCTCCAACTCTGTTTATCGATGGACGAGGGTGGCAGGGCTGCATGGCAGAGACTGACGAGGCTCTTGTTGAGAGAGACTGAGGGTGACTCTGATGAGGATGGGAGCAGCTCAGGAAATTCATTGTGATCTTCATTGAAATTCAGGGAGTGCAATTTGCAGAGTTGACATTTTGGAGCTGGTATTAGGATCTTCCTTTAACCTGCATGTATTTTCATGCTTTGAGGGAAAAGGCCATGAGCTGCATATTGATCTACCTACATGAGCCAAGTTCTTCTCCAAGGGTGCCTCTGGGTCAGCACTTCCCTCCCAAGCTCAGCTTGTAGGTGTTGCAGTGCTTCTTGGCTGTGGAGGGAGATATCCTGTTGCCCACCTCTGTTACAGGCCCCAACGTAGAAACCAACACTTCTTACTTCCCAGTGAGGGTCTCCTTAGATATCTCCTGCCTGTGGAACTGAAATCCTTTGGGGCCTAAACAGCTTCTTTAGTAAATAACTCAAACTTTCTGAATGTTCTCAATTTAATTCTTCTGGCCCTACTGAGATCTCTGCTTTTGCCCATTTTCCCATAGAGATGATCCTTCTTGTATCATCCTGACATTCCAAGAGAAGATCCAAGTTCAGTCTCATCACTTCACTATTCCCTTTGATTCCTGTCTGCACCTCCTCTAATACCATGCCCTATATTTGACTGAAAGTGGTGTGACGTTTCTAGTGGATCCAGGGAATTAATCTTTTTGTGCCTTCCCTGTGGTTGAAGCAGGACCAAGCTCATCAGGTGTCCCCCAGCTTTCAGTACTTGGAGATCTGTGGGTGTAAGCACCTGCATGCGAACACTGCCCGGCCTCTGAATCCTGTACGAGCTCATGGTGTGTAGACCTACTGCTGGGCAGTGGGGTCTTCTTGGATCGCAGGCTGCAGCAGTGATTCTGCACAGGAATGACCTTGTCTCCCTGAGTGGGGGCACTGGTGGAGCTTCGCACTGAAGGGACTGTGCTTTGCTTGTCGAGCAGCCACTGGGAACTTCATTCATGCTCGCAGAGGTGCTGTGGGATGTCAGCAGGGGATGTGACAGCTACCGGGGGTGGGCAGCACTTGTACAAGTACCTGAGAGACTGCAGATCTACCCCCAGGTGGCGCAGGAAGATGGTCTTTCAGTGTGAAGGCATGAAGGGCTCTGACTAAAATGAAGCAGAAAAAGGTGGTTTGTCAGTGGCCATTTTCCAGCATGTCCAGCCCAAATGTATGTCCAGCCTCCCATTCTCCTGTCTCTCCTCCTCGGTGTGTCCCTAAGGACCACGTAGGTCAGGGTCTAGAGAGCACCAGGTCACCAAGCATGAGCTGCCTGGTGTGCCTGATCAGTGAGGGAAGGAGGCACGTGCAGCTTGTGCTGGAGCTAAAGTCCTTTGCCTGCAGAGGTGATGCCCCAGCACATGCCAGCGGTGGTTCCCAATGCTGGTAAGCCACTGGCTCTTCAGGTACGAAAAGCATTTGGAGAAGGAGCACTTGGTGAGGACCTACCCATACATTTGGTCCCTCAGAAGTCAAAATGGCTTTAAACCAAGACATGAGGGGGGGTGATATGGATAGGCTGCTGTCAGCACTGCTAGTTTTAATAAAAGAAGAGGAATATCAGACAGATGTTGGCATACCTTTGCCTGAAGGAACACAAGAGAGGAGCGGGTGGTCAGGTGAAAGCAGCAGGCAGGCAGGCAGACTGCTCCCAAAGAGACTATCTCCTCTGCTGATGGAACTGATGGTGGCCAGTCAGGTAAGGCTGAGGTATTTGGAATACAAATGCCAGTTCAGGAGTGCAGAGGAGAAGCTGAGCCAAGTGATTTGGTCAGTCCAGCAGCTCTTAAAGGTGAGAACAGGGCAGTGGGGCACATGTGCGCTTCAGGGAAAGGCAGAGCAATGGTGAAGCTGAGGGTGGGAGGGGTTTATGGTGCATGGACTGTGTAGAACCAGAGGTAGGACAAAGCCATAAACCTTTAGACTGCTTTGGAAAATGACAGTGTCAGGAATCCCGGTTTTTGTATTTGGTAAAGAAGAGAAACGTTGTGAAATAAATGGAACTGAGCATCTTCAGTGAGCTGAAGGAGAGGTGGGATTTTGAGTGAATATTTTGAGTTGAAGCTACAAAAAACTGCCCAAAAATGTATTCCTGGCAAAAGATAAATCATGCAGGTAGAGAATCCAAATGTGATTGTCCCCAGGCCTCTCTAGGAATAAGCAAAGCTCTCAAAGAACAAAGACTAGGATTCATCTGCAAAAAAACCCTGTGTCAGGGGATCTGAAATCACAAATGTGAGATGCAGCTTGCCAGGAACTCAGCTGAGCTAGACTTAGAGAATGCTCAGAGGAGTAATAGTAGATTCTTCAGCTCTACAAATAAGAGTAAGGAAAGAGGATGTAGAGCTATTAAGCCATGAGAACAAGATAAGATCATAGGTAATTAGATAAAGGTCCAAACCTACCAGAATAGTTCCCCGTCGAAAAGGGCACAATGTTGGCTGGCTTGGCCACAGCAGGACGAGCACTGCTGGCTGGAGAGAGCAGCAGCAGGGCCCTGAGGGCACTAAGGCATCTTCATGTCCATGACCAGCTTACCTGGGGTCTCCTCTCACAACACTGGTCCCAGAAGCTCTGTTTAACATACAGCTTTCAGTGCCTGTCTGAACTATTGTGGAGGAGTCCTGGTCTCCAGTTCACTTATTGTCATGCCCGTGGCTGGTCATGGACCCTCCTGATCCAAACCCTGACCCATGGACTGATTTCCCAGCTTGATCTCAGACCTGCCTCATGACCATGGACCTGCCTGGTGAGCATTAGACCTGGTCTTAACCCTGATCTGCAGACTGGCTTCCTGGTTTGTCTGGAGACCTGCCCCATCACTGTGCTGCTGCCTTACAAGCTGGCAGTACCATGTCTGGTTGGTCCTGCTGGCCTGGTTGTGGGGTCTCTGGGGTTCCTGACCCACCTCCCTTAGGGGACAGCCCCACCTAAGCAATGACACCAGCATTCTGGAAAATAATAGGGAAAACTGCTGGCAAATTAGCAAAGGTGAGGTGAGGGTGAAGCCCATGCATGGGAGTGCTCTGGGCATCCCCACCTGAGGTGCTGTGTGTGAACTGGTACAAGAGTGTTCAAAACAGATTTTGAAGGAAGAGGAAGGTGAGAAAAGGGGTAGGACAGAACAGTGTTTATCCAGGAACGTTTTTGTGCTAAAGGAGGTTGACTGCTTTGGCTAAGGAAATGTTCCAGCTTGTTTGGATTTCAGGACAGTGTCACATGGGAAATGATTAGTAAAACTGGAGGAAATGTGGGGTAGCACTGGAAATCTGTCATCTGTCACTACCTGATTAATGATTTCATCTCTGAAATGCTGTCACTAATAGCTGTGGCCAAAAGAAAACTGGAATGTGCTGCTAATGTGGCATCTTATGAGGTGAGAACATTTTACTTTCAGAAGTAGATGAGTTGGCATAATAAATAAATAAGATGAAATTCAGTAGGATAAAACACAGGATCTTGCACTTGAAACAAGATGTTCTCAGTAGTTACACGCTGACGTTTTACTTCTTCAAACAACAAGAAGAGGCCCATTAGTGGTTCAGGAGGTGGCTGTAGCATCATGTGTCTGTGGATGAGGCAGATGAGAGCCGGGGATTTCTTGTACAAGGCATTTCCAGTGTGTGGGAGATGTTAGTGTGATGCTCAAGGAGCTGTTAACATCTGATGGGGAACTGGTCATCATCCTGATCACTGCAGGAAACTGGATTCATGTTGGTCTCACTCCTCATGTGCACATGCTGCTGGGACAAGAGACATTCACAGTGTGGGCAGCCTCTGTGTGCTCAGCCTGGAACCAAAGCCTCAATGGGAGGATCTGTCGTTGGGTGGGAACTGAGTAATGCCTGGAGGGCCAGGTTGGATGGGGCTTGGAGCAACCTGCTCTAGTGGAAGGTGTCCCTGCACGTGGCAGGGGGTTGGAACTGGAAGAGATTTAAGGTCTTTTCCAACCCAGACCATTCTGTGGTGATTCCTGCTGCGACTCTGTACATGCTGACCTTGCACACACAGATCTCAGTAATGCAATTAGGGAGTATTTACAATACATGAAATGAAATATGAGTATTCATTTTTCAGGACCTAGTTTGCCAGTTGTTGGACAAGGTTCTGCTGAAGCAAGCACTGGAATGGCTGCTTTGAACATGGCTCATTCTTGCTCTGGGTTAATTATGTAGTAGTCTGAGTCTGTGGTCCAGGGAGTTTTTGGGAGGGTGACCTGCAGCTTTGGTTAAAATTGCAGAGGAACATTTGGTAGCTGTAGATAAGACAAAATAGCTCTTTAGGATAGGTTGCAGGCACTGTAAAATGTGCATTTACTTACTACATGTTGGAATGTGGCAGTCCTGTGGTAGTGCCATCATCCAGTTTGGGCTCATCTCACCCTGAACCATTGCCCCTCCCCTGATCCTCACTCGCCTGTGTTTTCCAAAATCACCTTTAGTGGTGAATCCTGCCTGTCTCCCACACGGATCAGGGGTGGAACAGGCCTCATCTACCCACTCATCTCCTGGGAAGAAACACCCAGAAACTAAAGGACAAGTTTGGGTGTGGAGCAGAACATGCCAACAACTCCTTTGTGTATTGTGAACAGCCCATTGTCACAGCACCTTGGCTGTGGACTGAGGAAAGTGTGAGAATGGAGCATATGCTCCCCCTGCGCTGCGAGCCTGCAGTCTGGCCTTGGTGGAGATCCACGGCTGCTGGGTATCACCTCCTGGTAGGTATCACCTCACTGCTCTTCACCTCTCTCAAGTTGTGTCTGTTTGCAGAGATGCTGTAGTGTCTCCTCTAGGAAACACTCTGTGCTGTTATCTGCTTCCACGTGCAGATCTGCCTTTTGTGGAGAGAAAGTGTTGGGAAGCTCCATGAGGCTGCGCTGGAACCAGTGGGATGAGAGCACTTGCAGACACAGGGGTCTGGGTTTTCCTGGGAGGTTCCACTGCTTCCTTGAACCTTATGGCTCCGGCAGGGCCGGGTCCAGGTGGATACAGGGCCAGGGATTGCTGCAGAATCACCAGCTCTCCAGGATCAGGACTGTGGAAGGAGAGGAAGGTCCTCAGCACTGGGAGTTGCAGGGACACAGTCCGGGAAGGCACCGACACTGGCTGTGGAGAACATGTTGTGGGATGCTAGGACTGACCAAGACCTAGAGCTGATCCTGGGTGTGCAGTAACCATGGGATGAGAAACTTCATTATCAGAGCTTTTCTTTTATATCTTATATTGATGCCTGTGGAAGGATGTGAGAGTCAGTGATAACCAGGGAACTGCCTGTTTTGCCTGGCAGAGACCTCTCCTTTACTGCTCCTTGTCTGCCCATTTATTTGTGGCAAGGTTTCCAGCTGTTTGCCATCATCACAGCATTTAAATTGCTAATACATGAAACCACATTACCAGAGTCCCAGTGGGCTCAGCTTTGACGTTTCCTCTTTTTCTGAGAAAAGATAAATAATTTTAAGGGTGGAATAAACCCTCCTCGTGTGCCAGGGCTGGAGCAGCTCTGCTCTGGAGCCAGGCTGAGAGAGTTGGGTTGGTTCAGCCTGGAGAAGAGAAGGATCCTTAAGGAGACACCTTAGAGCAGCTCCAGTGCCTAAAGGGCCTACAGGAAACCTGGAGAGGGGCTTTGGACAAGGGCCTGGAGGGACAGGCCAAGGGGAATGGCTTGAACCTGCCAGAGGGGAGATTGAGATGAGCTCTTGGGCAGAAGCTCTTCCCTGTGAGGTTGCTGAGGTGCTGGCACAGGGTGCCCAGAGAAGCTGTGGCTGCCCCATCCCTGGCAGTGTTCAAGGCCCTCCCAACCCAAACCAGTCTGGGATTCTACTTGTGGGTAGCAGTGAAGGTGGTGGAAGTGTTCCCTTTGCAGAAAGCCTTTCTGAAGAAAGAATTAGAAGCTTGAACCACCTTTAGATCAAGAAATGAGTTCCTGTGAAAGAAATGTTTCGAAATTGGAATAAGAATTGTTGGGTACCTCAAATTATTTGCAAGTCTAATAGTGAGAGCATCTTTCTGGCTGGGCCTGTCCCTTCACTGTCTGTCCTAGTGTGGATATTGGAAGAGCAGATGGGATAACAACAGGATTTAAAGATTACTAGCACCGCTGTTTGACTCATCAATGCCCATGTTGTGCAGCAGTCAGATGTATTTTCGAGCCTTGTACATCGGAGGCAGCAGCGCACATCACCCCCGAGGAAGATGAGGTGATGGTGGTCATGCTTGGCCCCAGTGGCCTGAATCTGGACGACGTCACCCAGAGCCCAGCCTGAGCCAAAGTTCCTATGGAGAGCAGGGCTGTTCCTGTCCTGGCTGCCTGGGCTCGGGAGGGAGGTTACAGGAGTCGTTGGCTCTTTCTTTTGGTAGAGGGCACTGTTGTTCTTCACTTGTCTCTGATGGCACCCTCAGGTGATGCAATGCGTAGGGTGCAGAGGAGGAGGACTTTGGTGCTTTAATGAAATACAGCTCTGATTTCCTGCAGGGAATTGATCATCTCCCTTCTGGAGCTCTGCACCAGCCTTTGGGGAGGTCAGTTTGTTTTGTTATGGTACCCATTTCATAACTCGGTATCTGTGTGTCCTGCATGTGGAGGACCTTCTCTTTTGTTTTCTTGGTTCATTATGGAGTCTGCCTCAACTGACCATAATCCTCCTCTGGAGAACTCTATCCTAAAGCCAGATTGGGGTGGTGGTGAAGTAACAGGGGATACAGCCACATACACAGGGAAACTGGATGGTGTGTAGAGCAATGGTGTGGAGTTTTCCTGCAGCTGAGATGCTGGTGGTGTCTCCTGTGGCCATGTGTGTGGGTTGGGTCTCATTGGATATAGTGGTTTGCATGTAGCACCTGTGTACCTGGTTGTGACTTGGCAATCATTGCTTTTGACAAGTACCTTTGGTTTTTTGGAGAAAGCCCACACTAGGAGGAGACATACAGACAGCAGGAAATGGAGAATTCAGCTAAACTTCCCAGAGTGGAAGGGAGCAGCCCTGGCTGAGCAGCGAGTGCCTGGAATGGTTTGGGTAGGAAGAGACCTTAAGGCTCATCCAGTTCCAACCCCTGCCATGGGCAGGGACACCTTCCACTAGAGCAGGTTGCTCCAAGCCCCTGTGTCCAATGTGGCCTTGAACACTGCCAGGGATGGGGCAGCCACAGCTCCTCTGGGCACCCTGTGCCAGCACCTCAGCACCCTCACAGGGAAGAATTTCTTCCTTGTGTCTAACCTGAACTTCCCCTATTTCAGTTTGAACCCAAACCCTTGTCCTGTCGCTACAGTCCCAACACTGTGGCTTTGCTGGGCAGGTCTTTGAGAGTCCCTGTGGGCGAAAGGAGCTCCCAAAAAGGCATCTGCCTGGGAGCAGTGAATTGGGAGGCAAAGTGGCACAAGCCTCAGGAGCTGTAGTGCTGCCCTGAGAGCCCCTGCAGGGAGGAAGGTCCCTCCTTTGCTCTTCCAGCTCTTTCACATGGTGTTGCAGAACCATCAGTGAGAAGATGGACAGGAAGCAGCGGCGTAGGACCACGGAGCTGCACCTCGGTGCTGTGTGACAAGTGCCTGTCTGTGCTTGGTGACAAGTTGGAGGCATCTCTCAGAGGATACCCAGGGACAGCTGACACCGGGAGCAGCACAAGCGCTGTGAAGAGCCCTTCTGGGACCCTGCATCGCACCTTCTTGCTTGAGTTCAGTTCCCTCCTTCAGTCTGTGCACTAAAGGTCCTGGGGAGAGAATTCAGCATGAACTGTGCTGGAAGCCTTCTTGGCCTGCTGGCCACCAAGTCACTGTGTGTGACCAGCTAGCGTGCACCTGACTTTGCCCAGGTAGACAGCAGCCTGATGCAAGCTTGGTACAGGAGGAGCAAGGGGAGCGGGGGAGCAAAGCGTGGAATGACCAGAATGGATTTACCATGGACAAATTGTGGCTGGCGTTGCCTGAATCATCATAGAATCAAATCCCTGGTTGGGAGGGACCTCAAGGATCATCTGGTCCAACCTTTTTAGGCAAAGCATGACCTAGACTAGATGTCCTGATGGCCTTCTGCACTGGGATGGCTGGCTCTGTGCACAAAGAGAGGCTGGTGGTTGTTCTACACCTTGGCTTTTATCAATCTCCTGTATTATCCTTATAGCTGTTTACTTCTGCATGAAGAAGGGTGGTAAGACTAGATCCAAGCCTAAAATAGCTTCCTGGTTAAAAGTCAAATGTGCCTGCTTTTACCACAGTCTCCCGGCTGGAAAGAGGTAACTTTTGCCATTTGGACACTCAGAAGATGGCAGTTCTGTGATGAGACATGAGAGTTTCCTCATCTGCAGCTGGAAAGTGTGTGTTGATGTTCCGGAGCCGAGAACTGCTGTCCTGCTGGAGTTCCATATACAGCACATGGACACATGGGATGAATGCTGAAGAGCAGATAAAAGTAGAGCTGTAGGTGATGGAGCATTGGTTGGCATGGCGAGGCAACTGCTGCTGGAAAAGCATGCACATGGAATCCATCTCCATGGGCTCCCATAACCTCCCATGTGCCCCGGGCCCAGTGACCCTTCAGCCTTCCGAGCAGAGCTGCTTTTCCCTCTTTCATGCAGGAGGTGGGAATGAGTCCCCTCCTGCTCTGCGCCAGCATTTCAAACTCTCCTCCGTTTCTCTCTCAGTTGACTCCCTTCGAGCCTGATCCTATCTCCATTCCACTGCTGCTTGTGTTGGCTTCCTCTGTGCTGCCTTTAACTTCATCCCTTTGTTTCTCTGAACCTTCTTCCTGTCTCAGTTCATCTGCTACTCTGCCAGCAGCTTCCTCTAGTGGTCAGGAGTAAAGGTCAGTGTGTGAATATGCCAAGGTGCTGCTGAGGTTTTACAGCTGACATCTGGTAGATTTGCTGATTTTTGCCCTTCTGAGAGTGGGAACTTCGAAGTTTTGACATTGGATTCACTTTTCCTTAACATTTCTGATAACACGACACTTCCTACTGGTTTGACCAGTAAACTACTCATGATGCAAGTATGGTTTGGTTGCTTAGTAGTCAGGTTTAGGTACTACAGATGTTCTGGGCATGAACTGAAGGTCCATGTCTGTAAAGTCAGGAGTGTAACAGTGCTGAGGTCAAGCAGGACAGTACAAAGTGCCAAGATTCCCATGTTAGTTACATAGGAGCCTCTTACCAATGCCTTGCCACTTGTAACCTATTTATCTTACTTGCACTGTGTCACCAAGGAGTAAGGATGTGGTTGCGTTAAAGCACTCTTAGGCTGACATTTGAACTGTTCAGGATGCAAGGGAATTTAAAGTAAAAAAACCCCACAGTTGCTTAAAGTGGTTTCTCCTGATTTGTTTAGGTCTGTACAAGAATCAAAAGGTCTGAGGCATTACTTAGTTTAAACCCCAACCACATCGTGGCTATTTGGCCTCTTGCAGAAGGAATTTAGACTCAGCAGAGTAGTTCTATTGACATTACAAAGCACAAAGACAAGAGGCTCCCTGGAGCAAAGATCTGCACTGATGTTTTTGGGAGGAGAGGAGTGATTCTGGATTCTCATCTCTGGTGTCAGCCAAGCACTGGCTGCACGTGGGGACTCAGGCTGGGCTCTGCTCCAGAATCCATCACAGAATTCCGTCCTTTTTATCACCATCCAGCTCTATATTTCATGCTGCTCTCCTGCTGCTCTGCAGGTTGCTCTGGTCACTGTCTTCTGATCACTTTTGTTGTAGGCCAGTGTAGATTTTATTAATTTCTGGCACTCTGCTATTAGTTCAGATGGTGTGTTAGAATTTTTGCCTGGTTTTAAGCAACTGTATCATCATGAGTTGCTGATACCTTCGAGTCATAAAGCCACAAGCTGGTTTGTGTTGGAAGGGACCTTAAAGCTCATCCAATCCCAATCCCCTGCAGGCAGGGACACCTTCCACTAGAGCAGGTTGCTCCAAGCCCCTGTGTCCAACGTGGCCTTGAACACTGCCAGGGATGGGGCAGCCACA
>NW_009940484.1:0-298 GCF_000696875.1 Nestor notabilis | reverse complement strand
CTCCATGTCCTTTTTATATTGAGGACACCAGGACCGGACACAATACTCCACTGCAAGTGGGGTCTCACCAGAGCAGAGGGGTAGGATCACCTCCTTCAACCTTTTGATGCAGCCCCCAGCACATGGGTGGTTTCTGGGCTGCAACCGCACTCTGAAGCCAGCTCATGTTCAGTTTCTCATCAACCAACTCCCCAAGTCCTTCCCCTCAGGCTGTTCTGAATCTCTTCTCTGCCCAACCTGTAGCTGTGCCTGGGGTTGCCCTGACCCAGGTGTAGGACCTTGCACTTGGCTTAGTTAA
>NW_009940483.1:67327-80082 GCF_000696875.1 Nestor notabilis | reverse complement strand
GGACCGGGCGGACCTTGCCATGAGTGCAGGCCCGGCGGGGGGGGGAGCGCGTCTTCTGAAGTAAAAGGGAGCCGGTTGATGCCAAAGGACAGGAATGACATCCCTATGGATGTAGCACGCCGGGTGCGGCCTGGTCAGTCGTTCCCATCACCAGCGAGTCTAATTTGACCGTGCCGGTTTGTGTCCTGCTTCGCTACAGATCGTGCTGTATCCACCTCATGACTTCACCCGTAGTGTTATTTTTCATCCCTGTTCTGTGGGGTTTTTTTTTTTCCTTCAGGCTTGCTTAACTTCGTTTTAAAATAGCTGCAGCTGTTCACTGCAAGGAAGGGGTTTGTTTGATCTCAGCTGAAGAGCTTTGTCAAGACAGATGTATTCAATAAATCCTGGCAGGTTTTCAAGGGAGACGTTTTCTATAATACTTCTGTTTACACTGATTTGGTGGTGTTACAAATAAACTGGTTCATCAAATGTTTACTTTTTGTGCCACCCATTAGTAACATGGGTGCTGCTCTGTGAGGGAGACTCCACATTCATACCAAAACCCTGAACAACTTTAGGAAGTATTCTGCATCAAATAATTGTTTCCCATTTCCGAAACGCACCTAGAAAATAAATAACATGTCTGGGAATTTCCCAAAAGGAAAAAAACTTCTTTAAATAAAAAACAAGAAAAAGAAGCAGTCGTGTTCAGCAGTTTTTCATGACATGGCAGCAAATCAGGGACTGACTCACACAAAAGGTCAGCATGGCCTCGACTAGAAGAATAATTGATAGCATGCACCAAGCATTGTAAATGAGTGAGAAAATACGCAGCTAGAACCACCTACCCAGCCTCACACTACTAGCTGAAACCCTGGAGGTATAATACGTTTTAAAATCATCTGTCAATACCAATTAGCTGTAATGTTTTTGATTATACAACCATGAGATTAAACAGGTAAAACTGTGCCCTGCTCCTCACACTCAATAAGCCAATGCTCAGTTGAGTTCAAAAGCAATATTACACCCTTGCCTCAGCACTATGCACTGAGGTACACAGAGTTTGTGCTTTTCTCTGTAATATTTCACATTCTTCTCTAGAGACAAAGTGTTGGACTTGGGGCTCTTTTGTTCCACACCATCAGTATGTTTTTATTCTGCATTGGTACCCCATGGGGAAGGTATTAACTTAGAGCACACTTAAACCAGCCATTAACAACAGACAGAGTCTTAGGCAACTAAGATAGGGGAAAGATAAGAACAGTGCATAAGTGAAGAAATACTGTAGTGCCCTTATGGATGATATGCTGGGCTTCTGCATTTGTCTGCATCCCCCTCCCTACTTGTTGGATGCTCTCTTTGTCTTCATCTACAGTTTGTGTTATCTCACTTGGAAAGAAATCAACTTCTGTTTGCATCCATAGCAAGTACTTTCTGATGGGTGCTATTCACAGTAAAAGAAAACATGGACTAAAATCTCTTTCTAACAGCTATAGGCAAAATCATCAGGCATAGATGGGTGGAATTGATATGTGCCAGGCTTTCCCTGGGATCACATATGCAATCTTTCAGTGGTAACAACCTCAAGATAGAGACAACCAAATAAGAAGCCAGCCCTCCAGTATGCAACCATTCTGCCACGTGGTACTAAATAAGCTGTAGCATGGAAAAGATCTTGTAAAGAAAAAGATGATGGATCTGGTAATAACAGGATGGTGAGTTTCTCTGGTCACAATACAGCCTTTTCCATACAGAAAAAAAAGTCATCCAGATGTAGACTGAAATAAGCAGATGGGTTTTGCTTGGAAAGCTCAGCACTTAATCCCATGGTGCCATCACCTACATGTGGCTACAGGGCTGCAGTGGCCAATGGGTGACTTCTCAGCCTGTCCTCGAATTGGAACCAGCTTAAAACGCTCCTTGCACAAGTGGCTCAGTCACGCTGGACTATTTGTGACAATCACAGACCACTCCAGAAGGACTTGGCAAAGTTTGCTTTCTAAGTGTCCCAACCTCCTCAATAAAGTGGTTTTTAGTGAGGCAATTGGATATGCAAACGTGGGCAGTACCTTCTGGAAAGACACAAGCCACTGTGTTCGCCACAGGGACCAATTCTGAATTTATTCCAGCCTACTGCTATCTCAGGGCAAAAAATAAAGGCAGTAATTAGTGATTAAGTCTCTCAACAGATCTGTTAAGACCTCAGAGTATTGTCACAAAATGTAGCAAACAATAATTTGATGGTACTAATCTGGAAGCCAGTGTAACCTTTTACCTCTCAAAGAACTTCCTAAATACAAATAATTCATAAAGTGTGTATGCAAAACATGGAGTATTATGGTAAATCACTTAAAGCATTTAAGTAATTCATAGTCCATTAGCAACTGAGACAGAGATGAAAGACCTGAGAAGAATGGACAATTTTTTAATAGCATTTAACACATGTACAGCATACAATGTGATATGGCACTTTGCCATGGCTTTTCTATGAGGGTGCTGAGGCACTGGCACAGGTTGCCCAGAGAAGCTGTGGCTGCCCCATCCCTGGCAGTGTTCAAGGCCTGGTTGGACAGAGCCTTGGGCAACATGGTCTAGTGTGAGGTGTCCCTGCCTGTGGCAGGGGGTTGGAACTGGATGATCTTAAAGGTCCTTTCCAACACAAACCATTCTGTGATTCAATGACGTCAAGTCAGGTTCCCTGCCCCAGAAGCCCCATAATGTATGGAGGAGCTCTGACAAACATTAAATGGGAAAAGAGAAAAAGGAAATCTGGGAGAAGACAGAATTGGGATTCTATACATATGTTAGTAAAGGAGACAGCTTGAAGACATTTTGCTATGTAGCCAGCAGCAGAACTTAAGCACTTTGAAAGCAAACGAACACACCAAAGTCTTACAAACACACCAAAGTCTCACAACTGGGATGGAAGCACCAGCAGATAAACTGTAAGTGATGCAGTAAAAATGATTTGTTGCAATCACTGGGGGGAAGGCAAGGAGGGGTTTTTTGGTGGTGGTGATTTTGTGGTCATTTAAAAGATAACAACAGGAATAAGAGATAGTAAGAGAGATGTAGAGGAAAAAAAAAAACAACGGTGGTGAGTGGTAAGAGCTACCCATGATTACTGGAAAGTGTAATCCGAATGGGAGTAAGTTCCAGAAGAGAATGTGCTGCTGACTGTGCCAGTGTTACTGCAGATTTCCTCATTCACACAGAGTGCATAAATGCAAGCTTGAAGGTGTCTGCAGAAGATGCTGCATGCAGAGAAATGAAGGCTCTTTCAGTGCTTTCCGCCTGCCACCAAATGGGTGAGGTCAAGATCCAACTCCTAGGTTTCTGCAAAGAAAAAGGAAATTCTTAAAAAGGTATGGTGTGTTCTTCAATTTCCCTGAAGAATGAGCTTCATTTTCTAACAGTGGCTCAAACACACAAGGTGAGTGTCCTTCATCCCCAGGGGATTATTTTATATCAGTCTTTTTCTCCACTTAGCCCCACCTTTCATGCAGTAACTCCCTGTTGCTCATCAATCCGAGGACAAGCAGCAGCAGGAGGGATGTGGTTCACTGAAGCTTTTCTTTAGAGCATCCTTTCTGTCCTGTGCAAAGCAGCACTGAGGGTGTGGGAGTGTCTTTTACATGGTTCAGCGATGCTCTCTTCTTTACAAACTGGAAAGAAGTGAGAAAAAGCTGCGTGGTGCCCAGGGGAGGACTAATAAAAACCATGCAAGACTCCAGCTAAACAGGAAAATGCTTGTGTTAAGACAGCTTTGACTTCACAGATTCAAGCGCTGAACAAACAGGAACAAGTGTTGGTTTAGCTCTTATGTTCAGTGGTACTTTCTTTCAGCCTCATTTGGTTTCTCTGTGCCAGAATCAACAGGTGGATGTGAAATTTGGGGGTTAAAACACACCCATCTAAGACCACTTTGCTTGCAGTTGCTTGTAGAGTTACTCTAGTTTTTACTGGTTCAATTCTCTAGTACTATCAGCACTTGCTTTTGAATGTAACTCTGATTAATGTCCCTGATGCCTAAAGCCAGCCTACAGTCAAGTAGGCTGGCTTTCATAGGAAGACCTCAGTGGTTTCCTCATTCAAATAAATTGAGCGTTTTCACTATTTGAAATTATTAAAAAATCAAATTTTAGAAGCTGTCATCAGCCCAACCGCCTTGGGCTAAAGCTGACAAAAAGCTGATGGTGTTAAGAGCTTCTTTCCCCCTTATTAGAACTCTATACAAACAAACTACCCTCACATGCAGAGAGTACACAGTATATAATTCTCTGCTAATATTTTACAAGCAAAACCACAGCAATAATGTAACAAATCCTCATGAACAGAGTTTTAAAATCCTGGGCAGTATGAAACCAGTGAATTCCTTCAAGCAAGATTAGTCAAAATTTAAATACTGATTAAAGTACTTAATATTAACTTCTTGTATTTTAGTACGTCCTGAATAAAGTTGTTTCCAGAATGATTTTTCTTTTTTTTTTTTTTTTTTGAAAGAAACCTGAATCCTGACAGTAATTTCTTCATGGAAATGGGGTCATCAAAAAAAGCAGAGCAGCGTTTTCCAGCCTTTTATTTGAGGGATGTAAGATTTAACCACTTTTAAAAGCTTGCTCACTTTTCCTCCCTCCCATTTAGACTGTTGGATGGAAATAGGTACAATTTCATCCATACAAGTGTTTACACATTTACAAAACTTCCATGCAGCTACCTTATATCTAAGTCCCTACTTGTATGATATTCATCTGTTGAGAGTCAGTACCACATGGATAAGGAATAAATGAACATCAAAAACACCTGGTGACAGTGAGGCAAGCTCTTTGCAGATAACACAGACTGGTTCATGGATGTTTCTGAGCCTTGAAAGCCAACCACATCAATTAGATACACTGACCGATGAGATTTACACTGACCGATGAGATTTACCCAGGTGTAGTAGAATCACAGAATCAGCCAGGTTGGAAAAGACCTTTAAGCTCCTCCAGTCCAACTGTTGCCCAGCACTGCCAAGGCCACCACTGACCCGTGTCACTGGGGGCCTTGTCTACACAGGGTGTGAACTCTTGCAGGGACGGTGACTCCAGCACTGCCCTGGGCAGCCTGTTCCAATGCCTGAGCACCCTCTGGGGAAAGAATTGTTCCTCATCTCCAGTCTAAGAACAGATACGACACTGACAGATGTGGTACTGACTCTGAACAGATGAGTATCACAGAAGTAGGGACTTAGATATAAGATGGCTGCACAAAAATATCCAGGAACAGCTATTCTGAAAGCTTCTCTCCACAGTGCATCTAACAGAAGTGGACATTAAAATAAAAATGATTGAGCAAAAATTATTTCCATGATGCCTCTTTCATCAAGGTAGTTTCTCTGCTGCCAAACCCAAAGCTTAGAGACAAACACATAGCAGCAATAGTTAAGGCAATTAAAAGAAGGTTGCCCGCCAGCATCCCTTTCCAGAAAAGAACTGAGTCAAAGTGTTATGAAAGTAGATGTGTCAGATGCTGGCACATCTAATGACATTATTGTTTGAAATATTCTTGCACAACCTCTCACATGCCTTGATTATGCTCAGTACCCTTTCAGCCATGTTCTGTACAAGCCCATAGAAAATACATTGTGCTTGTTTCAAAGAGCTTACCCCAAGAATGCTCTAATTCCCCTCCCTGGATTTTCTATAATCAGTTTGTTCCCTGATGTTTTCTCACACACAAAGTAAGATTCTTCTTATTTAACACCCCCTCCCCCAAAAAGAGCATGGGACATACTGGAGCAGGATTATATCTGTCACAAGTTGCTGAAATGACTGTGTGGTATTATGCAAATCAAATCCTCCAGGGATTGCCCTAAATCCACACAAGTTTCTTTTCTGTATGTCTACCTTAGGACCTCACATCAGTTTTACTTTTCAATCCTGTTTCAAAGGTATTGTTTCTGACAGGACTGTGGCATTCATTTCACCTTGGCTCGCCCAGGGCTGCAGGCACAACACAGATGCACAAGACCAGGATCAGCCCTGCAAGGCTTAGTCCTCACCTCTTTCTGCTCTGCCCAAATTAACATCATCTTACTGCAAACTAGACTTCAGGAATTTCTCATTTTTATAATTCCTATGAGAATCACCTTTCCAGTTTGGAAACTGGAGTGTACCAAACCTCCAGTAGACCCTGTACCCTCTTAAATACATCCTCTTTCTCTGCTCAGCTCTGAAACTCTCAGCTCTCAGACCAACAAGGTGTGTCACTCCAGACAAATATTTATACACTGAACTCCACTTCCTCATGCAAGTTCCTGGTGACTGTATAAAACCACAGTCGCTGCAATTTTAAAACCTAAAATACCCACATCTATTAATTAAGAATTGAAGGGGAGAGCCTGGTCTCTAATTGCACAGCTCAAACTGTTCGTTTTCCTATGGGTGCCAATTATTATTGTTCTTCTCAGTGGCATCTCCACTGTAGGCCATGGGGTAATGAAGAAAGCTGAGTAAATAGTGCATACAAGATATCTGTGAATCATTAACAAAGTCATTAAAACAATTACAGACGATTTGTACTGAAACAGGGTCTAGTACAGAGAATGTTAGTCTTTTGGTGCTCAGGCAGTCTGTGGTACCAGGAATAGAAGGCTCTGCAGCCAAGTCTTAAATCAAACAGTTTTTCTCATAAAATGATCCTTTGATATACAGCCACCTTGGAAGCCCTCAGTTGTTTTCTTGTGGCCTTTCTTATAAGGGACTATTCTGATGCATTGGCTGTTTGCCAACAAGAAAGATGCCCATGACCCCTGCAGCAGGGCTCAGCAGGGCAGATGGGTTGGTTGCCCAGCAGGGCAAATGTTGAACCCTATATATAAAACAAATATAAAGTGCAGACCAACGTTTATTTACTTAAATACCTTTAGGCACAAGCATGGGCACCAATGGCCTTCCTGGATGGGTGGGTTTTCCATGTGTTGGTACCAGTGTGCTCTACACGTGTAACCGCATTCCCTGTAACAAGCTGCCATTGTCTGGATCATCCCTGTGTGCAAACACACTTATATCAGTCCTCCACCAACGTGCAATTAAGCTGTTACAGCCATCACTGGTCAATGGCTTGATTTCTGGAACAGCAGATGCCTGCAGTTCTTACTGGAAACTTAGAATCCCAGACTGGTTTTGGTTGGAAAGGACCTTAACATCATCCAGTTCCAACCCCCTGCCGTGGGCAGGGACACCTCACACTAGAGCAGGTTGCTCCAAGCCCCTGTGTCCAACCTGGCCTTGAACACTGCCAGGGATGGGGCAGCCACAGCTTCTCTGGGCACCCTGTGCCAGCGCCTCAGCACCCTCAACAGGGAAGAAATTCTGCCTGTTTCAAGTCTGAACCCATCAGCCCTTGTCCTATCACTACAGTCCCTGATGAAGAGTCCTTCTCCAGCAGCCTTGTAGCCCCCTTCAGACACTGGAAGCTGCTCTGAGGTCTCCACGCAGCTTCTCTTCTCCAGGCTCAACAGCCCCAGTGTTCTCAGCCTGTCTTCGTATAGGAGGTGCGCCAGCCCCTGCTCATCCTCATGGCCTCCTCTGGACTTGCTCCAACAGCTCCATGTCCTTCTGGTGTTGAGGACACTTAAGCCCTTTTTATTTCAGTACTCCTGGTTCTGTAATTTTATGTCCTTACACCTGAAGAGCGAAGTTGGAGTGGTCCTACCGTGGCATCTGAAATGCAGCCCTACTCCTATTCCCACAGCTGGCACAGAAAAGTGAGGAATTCACTCTCTTTTAATTAAACTGCTTTCAGTGAAGGTCATTCGTTTTTCTTTTTCTTTAAAAGTGGTATGGAATATAATCCTTGAAAAAACAAACCCACTACAATTATGTACTGCTGTGGAGGAGAGAGGAGACAATAAGGTTTCCACAGCAACTATTAGTGCTGACCCAGAGTACACCCTAAGTATTATGTGACTTCATTACTCCTAAACCATTTGATGGTCTATATTAAACAACATTAACGGGAATAGATTCAGTTACAGTTTTAATACCAAATCCCAGTTGATGTTCTGGATGTAAATAGCTTTACAGCAAGCTATAATTCTTTCCCAGAAAAACCCCAAAACCCAACCCAAACAGAACAGCAAATAAATTAAGCCACTGGTGCTGTAAGAGTTTAGCTTTTATATCTGAGGTTCATTCGTTTCATTTGCAGCTGTATTGCCCTTTCTTGCAATTTCATCTTACCTCTACTGGATGCATAAACGGAAACAAAAAATCTCCATATCAAGTGCCAAACAACTGAAAATTGCTCTGTCCTTGAAGGTAATATCGGGGCTCTTCACTTGGTGGAAGAGGATATATTCCAACAGAGAAGTGAAAGGGGATGCAAGGGGTAAGCTGGGAAAACTCAGGATCCCTCTAGCGCCCCCTCACAACTTTATCTGTGAAGTGAGGGTCTCTGAATGAAATATGGTGAGGAAAAGGATGAAATCTCATTAAGGAGCAAGACAGAAATACACAGGGTTTTCCCAGCTGCATGAATGATAAAATTCTTTCAGTTTGTTGAGCAAATGTAGTTGAGGAATGGGACATTTGCACCAGCTTCGGTGGTCAGCTTTAGGACCTGAACATCCTTTCCTACTTAAAGAGAAAATTATAGAGGGCACACACTCATGGAAAATGGTATCTCAAATCTCAGGAGTTCAGGAGAAGGCAAAAGAGAAATGACAGATTAACTATGTTGATGGACTGTGTTTGACTGTTAATGGAGGGATCCGTTCTCCTAATCTTCCCTGGAGCACTCAGTGCTCTAGACCATAGGCTCCTTCTGTTCAGCTGAAGAAAGGTCTTTAGATTTCAGGGGAATCTGCTAAGATTTTCACAATCTTTTCCTGGTAGGTTGTGACTAATATGGCACCTCAACCAAGCTCTCCCTCGTGGATGGAGACACGTACCTTTCAGCTGTCTTTCCAGACCCAGTTGGTATCTCTTTAAAGTCACTACATGAACAGAAAAATCACATAGTCTCCAATTTCATTTTTCCATCTCTGTTTATACCATTCCCAATGTGTTATGAGAGATGGTACTGCAATAATAAGTGATGGGAGAGAATATAGTCAGTGATCCACATAGGCAGAAAATAAACTCATGCCTGTCCAACTTCCCTTTGTGTGACTGTGTGAGTTTGTCAGACTCTTACTTACATATAGGAT
The DNA here is from genome assembly GCF_000696875.1 of Nestor notabilis. Lineage (NCBI taxonomy): Eukaryota > Metazoa > Chordata > Aves > Psittaciformes > Psittacidae > Nestor > Nestor notabilis. The sequence continues at coordinate 70,907 of NW_009940483.1, read as the reverse complement.
TACTTAAATTTGTGATTTAAAGTCATGTGAATGGTTGACTCCAGCAATATGAGAACAAAGCAACATCGAAATGGTCCAGGTACTGGTTGAGATCAGCTCATCAGAAGCTGAGCCCAGGAAAGACAAAATTGTGAAGGTGTATGGGGGCAGGAGGGGAGGAATCCCTAAAAATACCTCCCTTCCAAGAGCTGTCAGAAGCATCAAACTTGTATTTCATAGGAGCCACAGATCTTTTTTGGTGAGATCACACTGTTGTTCCAGAGCAATCTCTGATTCCTTCCTGCTATTCAACTGCAATATCACAAGATCTCCTTTTGGCCAAGACACTCCATCTCAAGATGGTGAATGATATTCTGGTCTTATTACAGAAACTCTAGCAGCAGCAGGACACTGCAGGGCAGCTCTGCAGCCTGGCTTAGCCCTAGTATAACTGTGTTGCACAGGCTGGAGTAAGGAGTTCAGCATCTCAGTCCAGGTCCATAATGGCCTGGGCTCAGCATATAAAACGTCTTTTGAGGCTCTGGGGTAGACAGCAAGGCTGATTATTCCCCTGAAGCTTCTTAAACTTAGGGGACAGACCTTCCTAAAGTTACCACTTATATGTGGAGCCAGTGCTGATAGGAGCCACACTGTCAAAACCTACCTGCATTCTGCTATGAAAACATGCTGCTCTCTCCAACTTTTTTTTAATGTTTGGTGTGATTTGCATTTTTCAAGTAAAGGCAGTCAGACCCAGATGCTTTGCATCCCACAGACACCACAGGAAGGAGAGAATAAATTCTCTCTTGGAAATGGCAGTCGCATCCTTTTCTACAAGAAAATGAGAAGAGATTGTGTGATGAGAATGACACCTGAATCTGTGTCACATTTGAAACAGTGGCGCTGACAAGGTGAGTCTCAGACAACTACATTACTCTCTGGGTGTGATTACTTTAGTAGTTCTCCTAAACACCCATTCTTGTCTTGCAGGGTCTGAGCATGAAAATTATTCTCCCCCTCCCTGCCTATACTGTACCGAAAGTAAGTAACAAGAATTTCAAGCAGAAATAAATTTCTTTGGGAAATATTGGCAAATTACTTATCAACATGTTCATGTGGCTCCATTTATTATTTTGCTTATTATTCTATTTTATTAATTTGAAGAGTTTTGAATGGTTTCCTGTGACTTTACACCTTAGACACTCATTCAGATTAACATGCTTGAGTTACAGCAAACATTTCATATGTGCAAATAGTTTCTTTCTACCTTGCTGAACATTCAAATGTATTTTTCAGTTACTGACTACAAGAAACCTGCTTCTCAAATTAAATTGGTTTATTTCCCCTATCAGGATAGGAAAATACTGCATATACCTAACTATTCATTAGCCTTTTAATAAATGGAATATTAAAGGACATCAGCAAAGAACCCTGCAGCAAACTGAACAACTGCTCTTGCACTCTAACTATGGAGATAAGTAGGACTTTTTTCCACCATAAATCTTAATTAAAACCTCTAATTTATGTCTTTGGCCTGCTTTCTCCCTCTACTGGTCTGAAATAGAATCTTTCCTATTGGAAATTTCAAGGCCTTCCATATTAAAATCTGACCTTCGTAATACAGCAAAGAGAGCACGATGGCCCTGGAGTTCATTCTCTGTGGCACTAATGAACCACATACCACTGGAGTTCATGAACAGGACAATAAACATCTTTAATGATTTGGCCGTATTTATGCTATTTCTTCTTAAAACACCTCCTCTCTATAGGGATTTGAGCTTGAAGAGTCATGTATTAGCATAAGAGTTAATCACAAATGAAGGCCAGGTTAGATGGGGCCTTGAGCAACCCAGTCTAGTGGAAGGTGTCCCTGCCCATGGCAGGAGGGTTGGAACTGGATGAGCTTTAAGGTTCCTTCCAACCCAAACCATTCTATGATTAATACATCATCCTGAATCTCAGTTAAGTGATGAGTGAAAGTTATTAATTTTGAAGTTTGAAGTTTGCTCTCTGCTAAGCAAAAATAGAACACAGGAATGGGAAAAGCTGGGGGACAATTGTCATTTAAACATATTGTAAAGGCAAGAACATCACAAAGTCTCTGAGGCTGGGAGTTTCTTGCTAAAGAGAAGCCAGCCTGGATGGAGGCTGAACTCAGATAACGTTGCCACTGTGTTCCTCCTCAGTTATGTTTCTCTGTCCTTGGACGTACACACTGTGATCTAGCCCAAGGAACTGGCCTGGCCAAAATGTGCCTTTCAATATTTCTTTCAAAACATTCTTTTTTTAGTGAGAAACTTGCACTTCAAGTCAGCTCAATGTGAGTGAATCACAGCCTGATCACAGTTCTGACACCTCTAGGTTGTCCATTCTTGAAAACAGCCTTAATTTGATTTACCACATTTCCTGTGCTTTCCTTCCAGAAGGAGCTATTTACTCCATCCCTGGTTCAAATTTGCTTTGTGCCCGAGAAGTGTCCTTTAACCTTCGACACCAACACGCAGGTAAGCATGCCAACACCAAAGCCTGCCCCCATGCTCTTTAGGATCAGGCAAAGACGTATTCCCACGGGATGCACGGGAATGGGCTGGTATGGATCATGTTCAGATCATACCCTGAATATCCATCTTCTCTGTGATCCCTTCCTCTAACCTACAGAAGAAACACTAATTTTCAGCATGACTCATTGACAAGCTTTTACCTCCCTGTTTGCCACTGAGGGAAGTCTGAGTTACTGATTTCCTCCCTTCACAGCAAGAAAACAAGATGATCTCCTTCAGAGCTGAGCTCTCCAGAGGCTGGTGTAGGTGCTGCTGCTACCCCATGGCACCAGGATACTGCAGTTTGTATTCCTGGAGCAGGAATCCACTGCATTCGCACAAAGAGCAGGTCAGGGAGAGCAGAGTCACACGGGAAGTTTCCCAAGTCCAGGCACATGATTAAGCTGTTTGCATGGAGAGGCCAGCTCATTCCTGCACTACAGGCTGTTTTGCTTTTACTGTTGCAACCTCAGCAAACCCAGTTATTCAGGGCCTCTACAATTAATGGCTTTTTTTCCCCCTTGCCACAGCCTGAGCTTTGAGTGCAGAAAAAAAAAAGGGGGGGGGGGATAAAAATATTACCAAAAATAAATGTAAAAACCCCAGCAGTGTGTACTGTTTGCTGAGGAGCTCAGGGAAAAAGAAGAGGAGCAGCTACTTGACAGTGCAAGAAAGCATATAACCTTGCTGTCAAAAGGAGAAAAGACTGTTAAGCTAGAAGAAAGAAGGCAAGCTCAGCATCAAGGATGGCTGAGCAAGTGTTTAAAGCTAATCCCAGTTTGGAAAGGTAGCCAAGAGTTGTGAGGCAGGAAAAAAACAGGTCCAGCCAAACCCATGTGGCCAAGGAAGGGGAAGAAATACTCTTGAACTAATGCACAAACAGCAGAATTAGGTAGTGAGAGAGAACATCTTAATGGCAAAATTTCACACACTGTCTTTTGCAGGACTTCCTGGCCTCTAAATAGATACAAACACACAAAGGTGCCTGTCTCCAGGTTAGAGTCTTGTCACATACCATTGCTGCTAGGGCAGGTGTGAGAGGGGTCAGCCCATGGCGCCAT
>NW_009940483.1:65665-67296 GCF_000696875.1 Nestor notabilis | reverse complement strand
CATTCCTGCACATCCCAGAGCACTGCAGCCACCCATCCTCATCCCCCACCCCAGGGATCAGGGGAAGCCACCCAGGACCATCACAACCTGCAAACCCTGGTATTCCTCACTTTAGCTGTGGTACTTGATGCATAGTCCCTGTGCAGCAAAACTCCCAGTCTTCCTGCAGGAGAGCAGAAGGGGCAGACGGAGGCTGTGGCTGTACTAAGCCCAGGCCTTGCTCTCCTAGATTGAAGTTTCCATTGCTGCATTAAAGATAATTAATTAAACCTGAAGGGCCCAGCCTGGCCAGAATCTCAGCTCCCAGCTATGTGCTGAAACGTACCCAAGCTGTCTGGGTTGAGTTAAAAATCAGTGTATGAGGGTTTCTTTGAAAACCATTACAGAGCCCTGTGCTCTTTCTCACTGCTTGGTTTGATGATGGCAGTGACATGTCCTAACAAAGTGCCCAGGCTGTTCAAAGAGCCTTTTAGCTTCCTGTTCCCTCTAATGTGTTTGATCGCACATTGTCCATCTCTGCACGCTAGGATGAAATGGGTGGGTAAGAAAGCAAGAGCAGCAGCAGCCTGCTGCAAGGACCAGACATGGCTTTGCCATCTGACAGGGTAAGAGATGAGGACTGCAGTGTGCCAAATCCTTCTTTATCCACCCCGACAGTCAGGAGAAAGCTTTGATTTCTCGACAAGTGCTGGCTGCATGAAAGCTGCCCGTTGTGCTCCTGTGTTCCCCACGGTGCTTAAATAGAGCAACTGGGCACAGTCTGCACAGACATGATGAGCAAAACCACCCCCTGCCCCGAGTGTGTGCACGCACAGCGGGTCTAATCCAGAGCTACCTGGGATTGGAGAGGGAAATACCACTGGAGCTGGCTGTGCCTGAGGAAGTGACATGCTGCGACCACGGAGGGACGTGCTTAGGGTGTCTAGCCATGAGCTGCTAAGCCAGGAGAGCAGGAATTGTGAGCATGGCTCAGACGGGCCCTGAGAAACAGCCCTGGCACACTATAAATTGTACCCAGAGCTTCCTGCTTGGCTGCCCTTTGCTCATTTCTCTTCATCCAATTAGAGATGTTTAATCCTGCCAGTTTAACACCCTGTTTGATTTCTGATGGCTGGAAGGACCCGCTTCAAGTCTCATGAACTTAACCTGTGATCAGCATTTGATAAAATGGATAAACTCCTGTTTGCACTGCACACCTCAGCCCTGGACCACTTGCAGCTCACTCAGGTGTTACTGCCATTCAGCCATGGGTTCAATGACATCTGCACTGATGCGAAACAACTGTAGAAAAGTGATGGATCATAGAGTCATAGAAACCCAGACTGGTTTGGGTTGGAAAGGACCTTAAGATCATTCAGTTCCAACCCACTGCTATGGGCAGGGACACCTCACACGGGACCAGGTTGCTCCAAGCCCCTGTGTCCAACCTGGCCTTGAACACTGCCAGGGATGGGGCAGCCACAGCTTCTCTGGGCACCCTGTGCCAGCGCCTCAACTCTGTTATTCCTCCCTGTGTGCTCAGGCTGAGAGCCTCTGCAGACCAGACCCTCCGCACTTCACAGGGCTGGACCCCGCCTCATCTTCTCAGCGATTTCAGTGTGCTTCTGCCTCTCCTCTCTCAGCTTCCTCCA
>NW_009940483.1:30316-65502 GCF_000696875.1 Nestor notabilis | reverse complement strand
AAAGAGAAAGGGAAATGGAAAGGGAAAGGGAAAAAAGGAAAAAAGGAAAAGGAAAAGGAAAAGAAAAAGAAAACAAGAAGAAAAAAAGAAAAAGAAAAAGAAGAAGAAAAAGAAAAAAGAGAAAAAGAGAAAGGAGAGAAAGAAAAAAAAGGAAAAGAAAAAGAAAAAAAAAGAAAAATGAAAAAGAAAAAGAGAAAAAGAGAAAGAAAAAGAAAAAAGAAAAAGAAAAAAAGAAAAAAAGGAAAAAGAAAAAGAAAATAAAGAAGAAAAAGGTGGCGGCAAGCTGGGATAGGAGGAAATAAAACCAGTACCATTTCCAACCATAGCTTAAAGCTGCTTGCCATCAGCCTCTGACAGTGCTCATGTCATGTCATTGCTGTCTGCTTACTTCTTGAACTCCCCCTACAAGTTACTCTAGTCAGTGACAAGCAGCGCTGAGGCATGGGTGCTCTGAAGAAAGCAGGGGCAAAGGGCTCTGTAAGGATCTAAAAATAGATGTGCTGCAAAGGGTACAGAAAGGGAGACTTAAGAGTTCCTCCCCCCCACATGCAGCTTCTGTAGGCACTCTGAACACTGGTACTGTCACCACATGATTTACTGTAGGTATTTTACTAGGAAGGCAATGCACAACGCTGGGCAACTGTCAGAATGCAAGGACTTCATGCCTTGGGATCCTAATCCCCTCCTCCAACACAGCACAAAAAACCCATCACAATCATCACACAGCCTTTGCCTTCATCACACAGTTTCCTGACATATCTGCAGCAGAAAAATTAACACATCATCAGTTACTACAGATCAGTTTGACAGATGACAGATGAAGAACTGGAAACAGAGTGGGGCTGTGTTAGTGTTTGGCTGGGCATTTTCCTCTTTCACTGTAGTGATATATACAAGTCTCAGGGGTTTTGTCTCCCTCCTTAAAATAACAGGCATGGTGCATAGGATCATAATCTCTTTAATCAGTCAAGCACACAATTAACAACCAGCTTAGGGGGTTTGTCTGCAATTTTCCTCATCAGCAGCTTTAGTGGAGACTATCACACAGTCTGGGCTTGGTTGGAAAGATCAGATCTGCCAAGATGGCTACAATTAATTGAAAGTTGGTCCTATTACAGCTAAAAGTTGCTGAAAAGGAATGATGTGATCTGGTCTGCCTACCAGGGAAAAGGCATTCACAATTATAAGGAGATGATATCCAATTCCTTTCAATCAGTTTTTACCATGGGTTAGTAGAAGGCTGTACGAAGCCAATTAAATTTCTTGTTGGCATTAAGACACAGACAACTGTTGTGACAGGACTTCAGCAGCATTATATTTAGGTACTTCTTTTGCAGTGAAAATACGTAAGTGGAAAATGGAAAATACTCCAGTTACCAAATATTCAACAAAATGCACACTAAAAATGAGAAAGATACCCAGGAGATTTACTTTAGAGATACACACTGGACTCTAGTTCTTCACAGTCACCAGTGGATTCTACTGTAAAGACTATTTTGATTTCAGTGCCTTAATCCAGAATAAGAGTTTACTGAAAAACTCCAACCTACACATGCATTGCAGAAACCAACAGCAATGTTAGTCCTGGGACTTTGGTAGTCCTGCTGCAATTTAGCCAGCACTGATGTTGGCTTATTTGCACTACACAGCCAGCCCCACATCTGTTGGGGTTTTTTTAATGGATCTCTGATGTTTATATTACTTTTGTAATGCAGTGGACATATAGGCCTGATACCTACCCATCCAGAGGTCCAAGGTGTCAGTGGAAATGACCTGGCTTAAGTAGGAAGAGGTGTCTTCTACTTCGGTGTGCCACACAGTCCCAGAAAAAGCAATGGAAGTTCCCTCACCTCCCTCATGTTAAAAAGGAATCACATCTTGGGCTGCTGGAGAACAGCAGATGACATCCAGAAGAGGAAATAAATGATTCCTATGGTTGGTGCACAGAAGAAATAGTATTTCTGTAGATCTTTGCAGGATATGTACAAAGACGCTCACACTGTGTTTGCACTGACTGCAATAGAAAGCCTTCCCCTACCCTCAACTACCAAAAATGAAAGGACTATTCCAACAAAATATTTGGAGGAATGTGACCATCACCAAGGAAAATAGGGGAAAAAAATAATAGAAAAGGAATTCTGTTGTAATAGGACAGGGATTCCTTTCAACTCTGGGAACTTCAGGCATCGTCTGAGAACAAGCAAATGATCGTAGTGGCTGCAATCCTCTATTTACAGGATGAAACACTTGACATTATTTTTGCTTAGAGCCATTTACTATGCAGAAGGAACAGAGCACTGCAACCACAAGCCAGTACCAGAATGAATCTGGAAAAGAAACTAGAATTACCCAATGTCTAGCTGAAGCCAGTGCTATTTATCCATTTTATATAAGCAGTAAGAACAGAAACTCTTCCTAACAACAATTCCTAGCTGAAATGCCTCCGGTATAATGTTTTTTCCTTCTACATCTGACTCTTTCTTTCCACTATTCCTTGATAAACTTGTTACTCACGGGCATTTTAATAACCAACTATTCCTGAACACACTTCCTCTCAAACCGTGACAATAAATCCCCAGTTTAATCCATTATGCGGTTTATTTTTGCTGCAGGATCAAACGTCCCTTTTCTCTCTCTCCCAAGTCACACCTTCACAAATTTCCCTTCCTCTCCTTCACTCCTTCATAGGAGCTTAACCACCCACAGGTTGTACTTTCCCTGCAGGAACACCAGTCTGCTACTTGTTCAGTTGTGATTGATTTCGTCTAAGCAGAGACCTTTTTCTTATAAGGAGATTTTCACTCCCTCCATAGCACAGGGTAAAGTGTCTGTCACCTCTGTTCCTCTTAAGAGGGGATGCTCTTTCTGTGGAGGCATTGAGCGGTTGGGTTGATGGTTTTTCCCCCCCACTAAAGTCACCTTCTAGCTTCTCCATCAGAGACCCCTCTGGTCCCAAAGCAGGATCTGCTTCTCACTTGCTCTTTCTGTCCTTGTAGAGCAGCCAGGCATTTTCCAGCACTTAAATCTTCCAACTAAAAGGTCCCAAGGAGCAATGAACACAGTCAGGCAAACAGCCTCTCCTCTGGGACCTCCACCTTTGCATTTCTCCCAGAGCAAGGTTTGTAATGATGCACTGGCAAAGTTCCTCATACAGATGTTACCTTGCTGCTAGGGTACATGAGACTGAGCATGTTCTTGGTAATGCAACCTGTCAATCTTAAATCATCTGGGGTAAATGGATGTGTTTGCCTTCTCTGAAGCATGCATGCAAAACAAGCTCCATGGAAAAGAGGAAAAAACAAAACAGGAAGAAAGGGGGTTAAGGAGGAAAGAAGGGAGGGAAGCTGTTTCCTCTTGTCCTGTCGCTTGTTCCTTGAGAGCAGAGACCAACCCCACCCTGCTCAGGTGATGTACTCAAACCTATGGATATTCTCTTTGGCACTGGTAAAAGTACTATGACTGCTAGATGGGTCAATGTGTTCAGTTTTACTCCGGTTATCAATGACCACTTAACTTTGCGTATCCCGAAATTATAGGTTCTTTTATTGGAAGGATGCTGTAACCCAACAAACCTTTTCCTGTGTGTTTAGTGGTCATAAAAAGTGCTTTTCTACAAATCCTGCCTGTGCTGTGTGGAGCAGAGACAGGGCACAAGCAGTGAGAGCTTGCTCATCGTGCCTGGACACCTCCATGGGTACACCTCTGGCTTCAACGAGGGTGTTTCAGTTCCAGCATCCATTAATAGTGGCAGACACCAAACTGAAAGGTGAAGTTGAGGGTTTGCTCATACCTGTAAAATCTCTCCTGTGTATGTGTAGCTGGTGTGATGCAAGGACATTCTTCAGAGCTCCCAGGGGCTTTAGGACTATGCAGGACCTGCAGACCTCTGACTTTGTGGAGATGATGTGCTCACTGACCATGCAGTATACCACAGGTGCCTGTGTTAAAACCCCTTTATGCCATGTTTCACATCTATATTGTTTCTTGTAGACAGAGAAAACGTCATAGGAAAAAAATCTAGGGGTGGGAGTAAGTCATGTTGTATTATTTACCTCTGAAGCAGACTTCAGAAACCCATCAGACCCTGTCTGGCCCTTATGGAGATGTGCTTTTGCTTGTAACAGCAGTTATCTAATGACCAGATAGGTAACTATCATCTACCTATTTGGCATTGTAAGATTGTGCAATCTAACACTCTGATACTGATTTTGTGACTGATAGCGATAATACATAGTTATTGTGTATGACCATAGAGTAACATGCAACATCATACAAGGCAACGAGTACAGACAACATTGAGAAGTACCACAGGATGGTATCAGAGGTCCCAGGGCTAGAAACAGCTCATTAATGGTCCATTACTGGACATTAGGGAAATGCAGCTGTAGGAGATGGGTATAACCAGCTCAGGGGATAACAAAGAGAGCAAAGACCATGTGTCCAACATACATGAAAAACGCCACAGACAGTAAATTTGGATGTAAGGTAGATATGGAGACCAATAAAGAAAGAGAAAGGTGGAGAGCATATTAATGAACAGATAAAATTACCTCAACACAATGATCCTAAAGAAGGAAGAAACCATCATCAAGAACACACTCCTCCAGATGAAGGACCCAGCATGTGGAGATTGTGCCATACGTCTCCTCTCCCAATTGAAACTGCCAATGCTGGCAGCCACATGGGCAGTGGGAAGATGCACGTAACACCAGGGAGAAGAGCAGAAAGCTGGCATGTATATCATTTTGACAAACCTTTTCCCTAACTGGGTACAGCAAATTGGGAACAATTACTTGGGTTTATGGATGGAGAACACAGATGCAGGAAGCATTTAAAAATACTTGCTTGGAAGAGCAGGGAAAAGGCAGCTGTAGTAGAATCAGGAAACATTTCTTGTTCTTCTGGGTGTCCGTCTGGTTCTTTACACACATCTTTTTTCCACCCCAGTTAGTCAAAGTTTCGAATTCCCTCTGTTCCCAATAGCTTAAGTTTTTCAAGCTTGCTTCCTCCAAACTTCTCCCATCAACCTGAATTCCACAGCAGTCCAGACATAGACTGAGATGCTCAGAGTTGGAGTGAGGTGCTCCTTCTGCACTGGCTAGAATGTAAAAATTTGGCTGCCATCAGGGCAGCCACCATTTTTTCTTGGATTTAAGTGGACTCAACATCCCCCATTCGTGCCAGAGCCTTAAATCTTAGCCTCAGCGACATAATTACTCATGCTGTTTTTCTTAAATGAAAGACGTGATATGTGCTCCCATGTGCAAAGGAGAAAGAGGAGCTGATCCAGCCTAAAAAGGTCTGTATTCTCCTGTAACGTCACCCTTCATCATCACACAAAGGCATTTACTGAGATGTTGTGCAACCACAAGCACAAAGTATAGTGGTAGTGGCATGTGCCTCTCCTCAGACTGCAGAATTACTCTTTTACTCTTCCATCCTTCCCCCTACTTCCTCTTCAGAGTATTCCTCACTCCTGCAGATGGATCTATCCATGGGAAAAATAGGTCTCCAACCTGTTTTTCTCCTTTGTGTTCACAGCAGTACAGAGCTCAGTCAGAAATGCCACCACCCCGTACTCATCAGAGTTATACTGCAGACACATCATAGCACAAGTGCAATTTTTCTCATGCAACACCTTCTTCCAGTAAACACTTCTCATGGAATCACAGAATCAGCCAGGTTGGAAAAGGCCTCTGAGATCATCAAGTCCAACCTCTACCCCAGGACTGCCAAGTCCACCACTAACGCATGTCATACTATCTGGATGTTTTCCTGCCTATTCTGCTTGGAAGACAAGTGGCTGCATATCAAACTGAAATTGCAGCCTGGTTATGAGAAAGCTAACCAAAAGGCTTGGGTAGAAACTGTGTTGCTGTTTCTTAGGTTATATTTCAAATGAGTTTATACTTTAAGATAAATGGAAGACATGATTTCCCATTTTGCCAGTACAGGTTTTCAAGACTGACAGATTCACTATTTTAAGTGCTGAGAAATGAACCTGTTTCACTTAAACCTTGTGATTTTTAGGAAAACTTGCATAAGCAGAATGACCATGATACTGTGAACTTCAAAGGTAATATTTCTTTCCTAAAAAAGCAGAAGAACAAGTGGCCCTGGCCTGGCCAGAGCTCTGACAAGCCCAGGGTCCTGTCTGACAGTGGTTGGTAGTGGATGCCTGAGGAAGGCTGCAAGAAGAGTGCAAATAAGAGAGCCAAAAGAGCTCAAGTCAGCTGTTTAAAAGGACAAGTGATTAGTTAGAAGTATTTGTTTTTCTAAAGAGTAATAAAGAAGGGGAGATATCAACAACAGAGGGTGCAGATTCATCATCCTGGAAGACACAACAACATTACTTGGAAAAATAGGATATCTGCATCAGTACAAGTAGCAGATGCTTTGAAATTAAGCCTAGACTTAAGTTCAACTGGAGTTATGACATCTTTATAGACTGCTTGCCAAATAAATATAAGGTTACATATATGTTTCAAGCCAATCTTATCTTTAGTGCCTTTCTTCACTAGGACCATTTTAGGATTATAGAAAGCATCCCTCTATACCTGCCAACAGGCACCCCCGTCATGCTACAAAGTCTGACTCAACAGAGCAGCTCACAGGCTCGAAATGGCTAGTGTTGCAAAGCAACAAGAGATGCTCAGCCTGGGTTGACTCGGATTTCATGTCATTTCCTCCCTCCTCCTGCATCTCAGGTCCTTAATGCTCTTGTGTTCAATTATTATGGATGTGCAGCATGTTACAGTTGATTAGAGAGACTAGTCCTATCTATAGAAAGCTGTCTTTCCATGGCAGCTCCAAAAGCACCACATGGTACCAGCAGTACCTTCAGGCTGGCCCTCATAAGGAGATCACGGTGTCCAAACCTCCCCTCCAACTCCACCAAGTTGTTTCAGTGGGAGTAACAGGAAAGCAGAAAGGAGCCCTCTTTGGTGAGTAGAAATAACCCCCATTCCCCATAATGTGCAGCTCTACACATTCAAGGTCTCCTGGCATTTGTACAGGAGGGATGGATTTTTGGTCACATTTGCTGCAGAAACTTTTGGTTTGCAAGGGCAGAAAGAAGAATGAAACATTGCTTTGCCTCTCTAATGTCTGTGATTGAATAGACATGTTGTAGAACTTCAAATTCCAAAACTAGTCATGGAAAACCTGGAATTATATTCCCATCAAACAAAATGTTGCAAATTACATTTTCTACCTGGAAGCTTTAATGAAGGAACGATGAATATTGTTCATAGACAGCCCCCCTGGAATCTCACTTTGATACAAACTCTGACAGAGTGGCTGAGGGTATTAAAACACTCACTAGAAGACAGAAAAGGAAAGTCTTACGGTTTGGGAAAGAGCAGCACAGCAAAGATTGACCCATTCCATCATTCCTTTCTTTTTTTTCTAGTTTATTCTAATAATCCCTGCAATGTATAAAGATGGGAAAAGTCTTTATTCAAAGGGGGGATAAAAAGCCAAAACCTTTCTGAAGCTGACTTTCCTCAAATGGGCAAATTAGAAGTTGTGAAACATTCAGTCTTTAAAGATAGATGTTTCCACTTCTTTTTGGCGCATGGATTTAACTTATACCTCCCCACACATCAGATAGAGCAGCAATGACTGCTTATAACATTCTGAAAGAAGCCTTGGACAGAGTCTTTAAAGCAAAAACTGTCCCCAGATAATTACTCTTCAGAAGATATAAAACTCTTCAGAAACAGGCAATTATGTCTTAGAAAATTAGATATCAACTCATGGATTTGTAGAAAATATCACCATTTGTTCCAACCTGAACTTCCACACTGCATAACAAACCGTGTTCCTGGGCCAGGCTGATAAATACATGTCAGTTTAGATAAAATTTTAATATGGCAAAAACCCACTACAAATATGCTAAATTTGCTTATCTACATTACATTTAGAAAGTGGATTTTTACCTACGTAAAGACATTTTTGGTGTTTTGACCACCTTTAACAATATAATACTTTAAGAAAAGCAGATTCTCAGTCCCTTTTAGGTAGCAGTGAAGTCAGAGTGGATGGCTGGCTTTATAAACCTCGTATTGCTTTCACACAGTGTAAGAAATGGAATGTTATGAGGCTTTTCCAGGTCCTGAAAGGGCTGTTTCCTCTCCAGATACTTCCCTAATGATCTGTGAACATAAATCAACTGGAACTCACAGCAGTACTGCTGAAGAGCAGATCTTTTTCTTATGACTTGGCAAGGCTGGTTTAAACACCAGATGGATCAGAAATAATAAGTGGAAGAAAAGCAGCATCTTCTTCCACTGGTCCCCCACAGTCTTCTTTCTGTCTCACACACACCTACACTTTTGCAGTCACATGCTGAATGCTGCTCTTGGTAAGGCTCTGGAGCACCCAGTGCTTACCATGAAACGTACCCAGTAATTTGCTCTGCTGTGAGCCCTCCTTCACTGGCTGTGGTTAAGAGAGGGCGGTTTTATTTAGCTAGGTTACGCAGAGCTGCTTACCTCTCCAGTGAGGCTCTAATAACATGGGATGGGTTACAAACCCGTGGTGGAAACCCTGAGGATACTGTGAATGTGGCCTGGCTCTGCCATACCCAGCTCACTGTCCCTACATCCACTTTCTAGCTCCTCCGGCAAAGTCACGCTCGCTTGAGCCTGGAGGGGCAAAGCTATTCTAATTGTCTGTGTCTTAAATAGCAAACCCTCTTCCAACCTGTCTGTTTTTATAACGTCACATTTTCTATATGGCTGACCTTCTCCTTCCTGGAGCTTTCTATCTATCTGACTTGGCATGGGGAGGAATGAAGCCCAGGGTTTGGAGGACAGCGATGCAGGAGCTCTGGGATGACATATGCTGTGGAAAGGCAGTGCAGCCACTCTTTTCAGGCTCCTGATTAGAGGGCTGGATCCTGAGCAGTGAGTACATCTGGCAGAACAGAGTGGATGGCACAACCAACTGGTGCAAACTGGCACATTCAATTGTTAAGTATTCTTTCCAAAAGCTCACAGACCAGCTTATTGCAGGGCTTGCCTGATGAGTTATAGAAACTCATCGAAACAGAGGTTAAACACCCACAAATGAAACAAGCCCATTTTTTCTTAATGAAAAGTCTCTCCAAGCATCTACAGGCTTCTGAGTGTCACTTGAAGGTTTCCCACAAGGATTTAAACTGATGGAGCTGTTCAAAGCCTGTGTGTCACTGTATAGAGTGGTCATTGCAGCTACATTTCTGAGTCCTTCAGCATGCCTGTGGCCAGAAGAGAGCATCCTAACATGGCTCTAAGTGTAAAGAGAGCACATCCAGTTTCAGGAAAGATGTGCAGTGAACAAAGTTAGACGCAGACACCAAAAAGTCCCACCAGACAGGCTCTGTGGGGCAGTAGATTAGCATGTAGGTTCTTTTTGTGAACTAACCATGTTGCTACCTGGCTGTTCTGTGTGCTGGATGCCCCTCCAAGGTTCTAAAGGAGGAAAATAGCAGCATTGCTGCCCTTTCAGTCCCTGAAGGCCATTTCCCCTACAGTTAGAAATAGAGAGCAGAAGTAGAGCAGACTTCTTTCTTGCTTGAGCCCAGAGATAAGAAACACACAGGCTGGCCAATTCAATACTTTTAAGTGCTTTGTGTTTTTTTAATTTCACACAAATGACTCCTAAGTTCCTCTTCATCCTCACTACAGCAACGATCAGCTCCCAGCATCACATGAAATATGCCTTTTCTCAAGCTCTGCTAAAACAGTTACAAACCCATCACTGCTTAGGTAGTGATTTTGGACAATACCATTCTGGTATTTTCCTTGAGGATCAAAATAAATACATTTTCTAATGATTCCCTCAAGAAAACTCCAGTAGTGAACCTATTCCTTAGGAGCTTGTCTGCTTAGTAGTCCTGTGGCTTCTGTGCAGGAAATTCAGGAATTCTGGTTTTAATTGGGTCTGTGTAATACAAGTTGCATTGATGAGATCTCAGACTATTCCTTCTATGCTTTCAGGCTCCATCACCACACACAGAAAAGGTGATCCCTGTTTCCACCTTCCCACTGTCATTTGCGAAGGTATCACCTTAATTTTGTTTTCCAAACCAGAGGAAAACAACATTAAGGTGGTACCTTAGAGGGTACCATGAGAAGAACAGCTTGTTTAACTTCCATAGTGGCCCACAGCATGACAGATGAGAGAGGAACAGGTATCTCCAACGTCATCTTTAACTGGAAAGTCCATCTCGTAGGTTTACCAAATTCTGAGGTCTTTTTACCCTAAGGCACTGATGGGAGTTAAATGCTGATTGCCAGCACCCCTGGATGCATGTCCAAAGCCCTGTGCTGTCTGCACACCAGCAGTTCTGCAAATCAAGTATTTTACTTCCTTTGCCTTGATGTCAAAAGCCTGAAGACAGCTTCCTTCTGGGAAGAGCAGTGGGGTTTACTGGAGATGGAACCACATAGTTTTTTCCACTCCCAATTCAGTGAAACACTCTCCCTCAGTGACATGGGTTAGTGGTGGCTTTGGCAGTGCTGGGGAACAGTTGGACTTGCTGGTCTTACAGGTCTTTCCCAACCTGGTTGGATTCTCTCACTTGCATCCAAGTTTCAGAGCTGGGCTTGATCCATGTGGCATTTGCTCTTGGTTTTGTTTCATCTTTTAACAAGGTAACCCCCCACATAGTCCCTTTGGTATTTGGGAACCTTGTTGTCTCTTCTACCTCTTTTCCTTTCCTTGGAGTTGCTTGGTGCTACAACCAGCCACAAAGCTGCCAGAACAAGGCAGCTCTTAGAGCCTAAAGAGATTGAGAAAAATGCTTTGTTCTTATACTAAAAGGCTGTTCTGGCAAAACAGGGGGTTTACAGAAGTAACAAATCCTTCTTGCTGGAGTATTTGCATACACTCGCCTTTAGGCTACACTAGACATATGCACAAGAATAACCTGGTTTTGCATAAGGCTGACATCAAAATGGCAACAGAAATTTCTACAAAGAGGTTTAAGATTATAGAATCACAGACTGGTTTGGGTTGGAAAGGAGCTTAAGTTCAACTAGTTCCAACCCCCTGCCATTGGCAGGGACACCTTCCACTAGACCATGTCACCCAAGGCTCTGTCACCATATATTTAGGTTTCCAAAATTGAAATTACATTTCTCTTGTTTCAAAACAGCCACACAAATAATTCATAACTTGTCGGAAGAAGACATGAAAGGTAAAATCTCATTACCATGAGGAAGGTGCTAGCACTATGCCACCATTCCCGTTAACACCCCAGCCACCAACCTGACAGTCATCTGAACTCAGCCAGCATCAACCAGCCCTGAAGCCTGGCAGACAGAGATTGAAGCTGATGCTTCCAGGCAGGTATGGCATCCAGGCTGTGATGTCCGTTGTTCAACTGTATTGACAATTTCCTTTAATAACCTTTTAAATGGGGTACATTTCAACCGCTTGGGCTAAACTTGTGAAGGCAGTTCACCTGCAGGGAAGTTTTAGCTGAAATTTCTCATCCCTTCCCCTAAGTGCTGCTGGGGGGAAATATTTTGGGTTGTCTGTTACACTAGAAGTTTTATATTTCTTGCTTTAGAGTAAAGAAATGGTGAGAGAGGAGGTGTTCTCCTTTGGGGATGGTTTGTGCTATCATTTCCCAATGAAAGTGGATACACACTTGATTTTGCCATAGTACGTAGCTTTGGTTGCTTACTCTTTCTAGTTGTCATCACTTAGACACATTTATGTTAAAAGGGGCATACCAGAGAAAATGAAGCACTGGCAGACACACTCTGAGGTGAGGCAGTAAAAACATGTCCCTGCAGATGGTGCATTAGGAGCTCTGACAGGTGTCTTTTGTGATGCTCCCCAATTGTGCAATCCCATTTTATAGTAAAATACAGTGTTATGCAGTTTATTAACAAACCTAAGCAAAAGAGTATATCCTGTAATTATATTTCAGGCTCTGTACATACATGACTTTCCTTTCCTGACAGCCCAGAGCTGTTCTCATTCCTTAATCCAAACGCTTTATGCTGCTGGCCAGTGACACATTCTCTTACCCTGTTTTCTGAAGAAAAGGAGGTATGAAACCATGTTACCTGTGTGCCAGTGCCCACAGAATTACTTTTAATCCAAAGGACAATTCCAGCCACATCCCAGGGAGGAGGAGATGCCTCAAAGCCTGTGAAAATATGTGTGGTGATATGTGGAAGGCAGTGGAGTACATCCAGCGAAGGACGGAAAGGTGAAGGTGGAGGTGCCATGCGCATGGCCAGCACAGCCCACTGCCCCACAGACACTTGCACAGCTCTGCCAAGACACACAGGGCAAAACACAGGAGGCAAAAGATCCAAATATGTAGGAAAGCAGCTTTCCTTGGATCTGTTACAAACAGCACATCTTAAACTGCTGCGGGGTAATCAACATGCTGCTGTAAAAGAAACTAATCAAAAGGGCAAGCACAGCTTTCTGAAGCCTTTGATTCTTACAGCTGTTTAAATCTAAGTGAATCACTCCTGTTTTCCGTAAGTTATGCATTTTGATACGTATGGCCTCATCCCTGGGCTTCAGCAAGAGCTGTCTACTCTTTACCTACCAGCCACAGACTATAGATTTCTATTTTACTTTCTCTCTGGAAGGAGATGTCATCTCAGGAAAAACACACACGGACCTTAGAGGATTGAAAACAGTCCGGCAGAAATGCAGCAGTTGCAAAACCTGCTGACTGAAGCAGGCAAAAAACCCACCGAATAAGCTGATTTCCAACTCTTTGCTTTCATTTCCCTCTCAGATGCTGGTAGTGAAATAAAACCCTTTCTAGTAGAGGTAAGAGCTTGAGAATATCAACAAGAAGTGAGAAGCAGCCTAAGAGGCAATGAAAATACTTCTTCATTTCTGGAGAACGAATACAAAGCAAGGCAGATGAAGATAAGAGATGTAGAATGAAAAACCCCTGCTTAGAGCTACCCAAAGACATGACCACTTGGTGTTATCCCAGCACACACTGCCCTGCCCCTGTTCCAACCCATGTGGCTGCAGGGCTGGCCACATACAGGACCCACATTATATGCCCCAGCAGGAACCAGGGTTCACAAGACTGGAGGGTCACTGGCTCCAGCCATCTCCAAATATTGGCAACCCCTTATGGTGCAGCCAGTCCCACAGCACTCCCAGCACTCCCATCCCGTCTTGCACATCTCTGAAGTACATGCTCAGAGCTTAATAACTAACTTATGGATAACAAACAGCTTAAAAAGGCACAATGCACTGTGTGTATGTGTGTCTCAGCTTCATCTAGCAGTTGGCTGTGAAAAAGCTTGGAGAGAGCAGCTAACTGGCACTTCCAAAACCCCAGTGCACCATATGTCCCATAACTCACTCTTACCTCCAAAACTGCTGACAAAGGACATTTCCTGCTTGATCTGTATGGGCAATTCATGCTATAGGTCTGGATTAGGAGCAAATCAACATGCCAGAGCAGATGAAATGCAAGCACATTTCTACGTTGGAAAGGATCTTAAAGCTCATCCAGTTCCAACCCCCTGAGATTTCTGAAGAAGAGCCCTCCCCCATGGCCACATTATAAAAGACACATGATAAAGCCTTCCCATGCACTTACTATAACTTATTTATTTAACATAATTTATTATTTAACATAATTTAATACACACATACACACAGAACTGAACGAAAATAGCTGTACAAGAGTGTGATGAATCAAGACACAACTGTGATTTTCAAGACAACTATTTCCAGGGTCCCTGTTCGGGTTTGGCTTTTCTCTTCTGCTTCCCTGGAAAGACTTGACCTCCTTCATTAAATCACATCAGATACCTTGAATTAGATAATCAAAGACTTAAACACTGAGAAATTAGGAGAAGCACCTTAAAGTAGGTGAGACGCAGACAGGGAAGAACAGGAAACACCCACTGCAGCATCGGACGTGGAACTGGGTTATGTGGGGAGACAGGGTACCCCGATCTCTTGTGCACTTTGAAATCCTCGGTCTTCACAAATGCTCTTCAGAGCACTTGTTGGGTGGTGTTTTTCAGTCGCATTCGGATTTCAACACCCTCCGTCCAGTTCATATTGTCCCAGGAGGCACATGCCAGGACAGCACAGGTAGCACAAACAGTCCTGCTCTCCCTGCAGGGAAATTTCCTCATTAGGAGAGTATGCAGGCATGAGAAACAGGCCAGCCACCCTTGCTGGCTTTCCTTCCATAAAACACAGGCATGTTTCTATCAGCAGAACTCCGGAGCAACAATTTGAGACATGAGGTTTCACTGCCACCTTTTAAGGCCCAAAAGAACACCAGGATATTCCAGACTGGTCCATGAAAGTACACAAACATGGCATCAACACACAGGGGGAAAATGATACGTTTAATTGCTAATCCCAGCCTTTCATAGTTCTAGATCTGATTTGATCATCTGAGCCAATGGTTTCAGGGCCAAATTAAATGGCAAAGGTGACAGAAGGGCCCATTGCTGTTTCCCTAAATAGCACACATTTTTCTGACCTGTCACAGCAGATCAGGAAGAAGGCTTTAGGCTAGCAAGAGAGCCATAAAGATCAAACAGGGATGAGGGTAGGGGAGAACTAATGCGTATTTCATCCCAGACACTCCACTGTGGTAAGACCTCTAAAATTTGACTCTTAAAGTTATTTAAGGTGGTTTTAGGGATGAAAGAAGGGAGTAGGTGTCAGACTCACACAGTTCGGCCACCTTGCCCAGAGCCCTACACCAGCCCCCTGCGCCCAAAGCAGAAGCCCAGCAATGACCACAAGACTGGAAACTGAGTCATCTCTGCCCCATCTTGGCTGGCAACAAAGTCCCTGGAGGAAGAAGATGACAATGTGGTCCCAGGGCACTGCTGACACAGGAGGGACAGAGGGGTACCACTTTGGCAGGCCCATGGTCAACATAAGTCTCTCCCATCTGTCACCTCTCCAGATGTCATGTCACCAGTGATGCTGAGGAAACCTGGAAACTGAAAGAGAATGTGCAAGCTAAAAAACAATCGAGAAGAAAGTGGTGCAGGAAATGCTGTTTCCCTTATTGAAGCAATATTCAGGATACTGATTTAGGTTGTGCACATGCTAAGCTCAGGGTTAGGGCTGTTTCTCTTGCCCCTCAAAGGCTGCCTTGCCCAGGGGACATGTGGTCTGGACATCTTAGATCTTCCTATGCCTTTACACAATCCTTTTACAAACCACTTTTCTCCTCTGGCTCCAGCCAATGCATCAGAATGTTTGGAAGAGGTTAACAAATAACAATAAAAAGACTAATGTCAGTGTTTGGAAAACTACCTCTGGGCCCACAAACAGTAAACTCATCAGAACAGCGAACAGGAGCTTTGCAATTATCCTCCAAACAAGACGAATCAAAACTGAAGGCACCAAGCTCAAATCCTCAGTGTGTCATATGTATGTAAATACCTGAACGCAATCAGCAGCAGCGCTGTTGTGAGAGGCGAGGAGGAGAGGGGTAACTGGGGGCAGAGTGCTGGCAAGACATCCGCAAACCCCAGCACCAGGAGCAGCAAATATCAAAGTGCCGTGAGGAGGATGGGTTTGGGTTCTCCAATTGCTTCACGTTTCACTGAACACGACATTTGTGTTTTAATGCTTCCGAGTGGTGGAGGCAAATTTTCCCCTGGGCTGAAGGTTAAAGGAAACAACAGCTGGAAAACTCTGTCACTGAGAGACAGAGTTTCTGAGATAGGTGCTAGGACTGCCCTAAGCCCAGTGGACTGGACAAGGAGCAGGACATGAAATTAAGGCCTTCTGGAGCACTACCTGCTCAGATATTTAACCAAGCAAGCCTCTGGAGCTCCCTCTTGTTCATTTAGGATCATAGAATTGTAAATTTATCCCCACTCTTCTTGCATGTAGCTTCTGAGGTATCACCTTTTAGCTTTGGGGGGGGGGGATGTGTATTTCCACGCTTCTATGCATTTCCTTACTAGGGCCCCAACACATAGCAAGCACATGGAGGGACTGAATGGCCATGATTCAAATGCTTCAAGGCCATCTCTACCCAGGGAGGGCCATCACAGCCTCCTTTCCACCTCAGCAAAAACTTAGAGAAGAAACTTGCCCTTGGTTTTGGTCATTAAATAGAAGAAATGGAACACTTTTCACTGTGCAAGCGAAGGTAATCAATACCAGTTGTCTAGAGTTATGGTTACATGAGCAGAATGTAGCTCTGGAAGTCAGACATCCCAACCTTGCCCCATGGAGGTCACCTAAGAATCCAGTAGAGCCACATCTTTCTGCCTGGGAATGCTGCTAATCCTGCCATTTCTGAGCCCTGCTATAGCATTAAGTACATTGACCTGCATGAAACATGTGGGAATGAAATTCCATTCTGGAAAGTCTGTGGCCAATTTACACATTTCCAAAATTAAGTTACCATCATTTAACATCTCGTTATTTATGTCCCTGAGGGAAAGGTTTTATTAGTAGAGGGTGAAGATATTCATATTTTAAAGGCAAAAGAATAAATGACCCAACTAATAGTTCATAAAATGATCTTTCCAGCTTGCTTTGAGTGATACTGCAAAACTAATATAATGAAAAAAGCATTACAGGACCTTGATCAAACATGATCCTTCAGGGCTAAGGAACCTCATTTTCCTGAATACAGATATGGCTCACTCAGTCCTGCAGGATTTCACACCACATGAAGACATCACATCCATTTTTTCTGCAGAATTAAGCAGAGCAATTAAATAGCTTCTCTACTGCTGCACTGTGATAAAATGAGTTGGAAAGGATCATTTCATAGGGATATCTAGTCTATCCCTAATCAGGGATCAGCTAAACTTACAGTACAACTGCTATGAACTAATGCTTCCCTCTGCAACAGCTCAGGTTGCTATAAGGGGCACTGCCAAACCTAGATCAGGCTTAAAATTCCTTTACAAGTGCTGGTTTCTCTTTTTGCAGGAATGTGAAATGAATTCATGAAGATGAAACGATTTCCCTTGTCTACCATTAAGGAACAGGAAACCCAAAGTGATTTAACAAAAGAAGAACAACCAAATTCACTCTCAGGCAGTCAGAAGAAGTAGGTTTGCTTACTTTTGAGGTCTTGATGTTAGGTAAGTTGCTCTCCAGCCAAAGTCAGTTGGTGCCATCCATGGACTTCAGAGGAAAGCCAGTGCGGCCTCTTCGAATGCTTTGCACTGAGACATACAGTGCTATGGGGAAGACATAAAAAAGCAGAGAAGATAAGCAAGACTCCTTCCCTGCTGTGGCTAATACTGGTCTTTCAAAGCACACACATGTGGCGTGCAAAAGAGGCAGTGAAAGACATGCATAGATGTGTCACCATATGGATGTGTCACAGAGCAAGACAGATTCATAGAATGAACCAAGTTGGAAAAGACCTTTAAGCTCCTCCAGTCCAACTGTTGCCCAGCACTGCCAAGGCCACCACTAACCCATGTCACTGAGGGCCTCGTCTACACGGGGTGTGAACACTTGCAGGGACGGTGACTCCAGCACTGCCCTGGGCAGCCTGTTCCAATGCCTGAGCACCCTGTGGGGAAGGAATTGTTCCTCATCTCCATCTAAACCTCCCCTGGTGCAGCTTGAGGCTGTTTCCTCTTGTCCTGTCACTTGTTCCTTGGCAGCAGAGACCAACCCCACCCTACTGCAAGTCAACTCTAATGACTATCAAGTGAGTTTTGACCCGGCTCAGTGAACAGACCCTCGTACAATGGTGTGTCAGTGGTGGGATGCCCTGTGGAGGGAGGCTTGGTCTACTGCATGAGGTGCAGGTTGAGTGCAGGAAACCTAAATGCATATGAGACTTGGAGGAAGAAATCTGCTATTTATGAGTAGTGACCCTCTCTACAGCATATAGCCTGGAGGGGCAGTTTTATGAACTCTGATGGGTCAGTGATTTTTTTATCTATTTAGATAGACTGAGCTACTCCAAAATAAAATATGATGTGCAAAGTCACATAGACTTCAAGACCCAGAGACTTCCTTTGGTGCTTCTGCCACTGCAAGGTGCTGACAAGATGACATTTCTACCCACTTGTGTCTTATGTGCTGAGGTTGTTATATCTTCACAGCTCATGGAGCAGTTAAATTACTTTCCCAGGGTCACATAACTCATGTTTGTCAGAACTGAGACAAAAAGCCAGGTGCTGTTATTGCCACCCCAGACTCTAATAGGTAGATTTTGTGCTTCCCTCTACATTACTAGCTTCTGCTAGGAGAAATGCAAGATCACTTTGCCTGCGCTATATGCAGGAAAGGAAGCAGAAATCTCAATAGTTGCCATCTGCTGGAGTTGCTTTGATTTATTGCTTTCCAGCCCCAGCTGAAGATCGAACATGCTCTAGAGAGAAACATTTCCTTAGGTTGTGGTACTGTGCCTATCTCTGCTCAGTGCTAAACTAAGTCACAAGGACATGAGCAGGGAACATTCCCTTTCTTCACCAGAATAATTTATACCTTTAATTCAGTAGTTATAAGCAACCACCCAAAAGGTATTGTTGCTTTCATCCACTGGCAGCAATTTTTGATTCAACTAGCATCAAATTCAACTTTGAATAAAACAATGATCCTTTGTTGTTCCCTGTCTGGCTTATTGTATTTTCTCAGAAAGGAACTCTCTATCCATTAGAAGCATACCCCTATCTTCTTCAAAATGTCACACAGATAACAGTAATTTGATGGCATTTCACCCCATCTGTCTATATTTTCTCAAGTAAGTTTTGCACTTCATGTATTTTCATTTCCTGCCCAAGTCCAAAGTCAGATAATTCTTCACATAATTACCTCGACTGTTTCCTTCAGATTGTATAACTATTTTCCATGTAACCTTCTTTTCACTTGAAGTTTAATATTGATTAAACACAAAGTATTACGCCACTGCTAATTTTACTTCAAAGAAGGATTTTCACACTAGGGCAAATAAAAACCCCAGCATCAAAATCTATGCATAAAGTAATTTACTTCCCCATTCATTTACTGTACTCCCTCAGCCCCTTTGGTATTACTGGAGATCTTTGGTGTTACAGTTAAGCCTTTACACTAAGATTTGTCTTTGGCTCAGGTCCTTATTACTAATAATACTGGTAACAGCTGAGAAAGGTAATTCATGGGCCTAAAGGACAGTTTGTGGCAAAGTCCTACCCAGCAGCGTATGTCCCACCAAACAGGGAAAACAGTGTTGGTAGTTGGATGGGAAATACTCAGCAATTATAGTTTGTGTGTGTTTTCTTTCAGTCTAGAATGGAAAGGGAAAATCCTTTCTTCCAAACAAATAATAAGTAGCAAAAAAATACTTAAAATTACAAAAAGAATCTCTAAAAAGCCCTAAAAAAGCCAGGTTAATGCTTTGCCAGCTACTGCCACAACCCTGCTTTTTATCTTAATCATGTGAAAAAAACCCCTAAGTGGATGAATATCCCTTGTATGAGTGGCCAGGGTTTTCACCAGCATGAAACAGAGCTCTTGGCCTTACAGCCTCAGGTTACCCCTCTCGGCAAACAGGCTTTAGGAGAGAATAATGGTACCCTGCCTCTCTCAGCTTTAGTCATTGCCTAAGAGCAGGGCAACCCAAAATAACCATCCTAAATGAAAGGGGCAGGTTGGACAGAGCCTCGGGTGACATGGTTTAGTGTCCCTGCCCATGGCAGGGGGTTGGAACTGGATGAGCTTATGGTCCTTTCCAACACAAACCATTCTGTGATTCTATAATCCTCATGCTGCAGATGAGTATAACAGAGAGAGGAAAGACACCCTCCACGCAGAAGTTCCCTACATTCTTATCTGGCAGCTTCCCATCCTTTAGAAGAGACTCTGGGTGAGTCGGGGCTCCCATGTGTGCCAGCCTGGCTCCTTGTCCCTGCCACCAGCACCTCTCAGAACCTCCTTGGCAGGGCCCATAGATGCTCTTGCAGGCTGTGACAGCCCTGCCTTCAGAAACAGGGTGAGTAACCCGTCTGGCTCTTGCATTAACCTCCAAGATGATGAAGAGGAGCAGGGCAGGGGCAGGGCTGGCTTTTCTTGCCTCTGTGCATCCAGACAGCCATGCCTTGAAGGGGAGTCCCTTTTCCTTTACATTAAACATCTGTACAGCAGTGAGCCAAACATGCAGAGCACTGACCCATCGTTTCTTCTCATCTGCACCGCTGACACGCTGAGGAGCACATGGCTGCTCACTAGGAACTGCCAATGCAGTGCACAAAGAGGGTTCTTGTCCTCAAATATGTCAAGAAGTAGCACTGGGAGGAAAGGATGTTGGTCCAGCCAATAGTGAATAATCTTGGCACTCCAGCAGATTAACTGTTGTCAGTTTCAGATATGTCAGGAATTTATAGGCAATGCAGAAGGATGATTCTGTTCATGGTTTTTAGGTGGTGAAAAGACAAGGCAGTGCAGGCAGCACCCAAAATGCTCCATGCTGGTCATCCTTTAGCCAGGACAGCTAGGAAAACTCAGGTCTTGGTGCTCAAGACATGGAGCTAATGGAGACCTTTAAAATCAACAGCAAGTTTCCAACTGAAACTCAGTGGTCCCAAAGGAAAGGACTCTAACAGCACGCCATCCAACCCAGAATGTGAACCTATGTCCAAGAATAATTTCCATCTTTGTCTCTTGGCTGCAGTATCTCAACTTAGAATCATAGAATGGTTTGGTTTAAGGGACATTAAAGCTCATCCAGTTCCAACCTCCTGCCATGGACAGGGACACCTCACACTAGAGCAGGTTGCTCCAAGCCCCTGTGTCCAACCTGGCCTCGAACACTGCCAGGGATGGGGCAGCCACAGCTTCTCTGGGCAACCTGTGCCAGCACCTCAGCACCCTCACAGGGAAGAACTTCTGCCTTAGATCCAACCTGAACTTCTCCTGTTTCAGTTTGAACCCATCAGCCCTTGTCCTATTTCTATAGTCCCTGATGAAGAGTCCCTCTCCAGCAGCCTTGTAGCCCCCTTCAGACACTGGAAGCTGCTCTGAGGTCTCCACTCAGCTTCTCTTCTCCAGGCTGAACAGACCCAACTTTCTCAGCCTGTCAAAGGCTATTCAGCAGCTCACTGCATTTCCAACTGAAACTAGGTGGTCTGAAGGAAAGGACTTCAACAACACACCATCCAGCCTGGAATCTGAACCCATGTATCTCTGAGTCCAAGCACATCTTCTGTCTTTTTCTCTTGGCTGCAGTATCTCACCTCATTTCATTGTCTTTGGGGCAAAAAAATGCCTCATCAGGTATGAGAATACTTACATCCCCTGTACTCTTAGGAGAGCTGATTTACTGCATTAAATGCATTAACAAAATTTGAAACACAGTCCTTCCTACCACCAAAATCATGCCCTACAACAAGAACAAAACTCCAGTGGGAGCCCTAGAATGAAAATATTCAACCCAATCTTTCTATAAATACCCTACAAGTTCCATTCTTTCATCCAAACAGTTTCAAGGCAGCAATGCCATCAGACTGTGTTCAATCGAACACAGCAGTGACAAACCTATCTGGGGTAGGAAATAAACTGAAGAATCCAAGCCAAACTCTAGATGTTCTTTCCTATTCCTTGCCTTAATTTTCCATTTTCTCTGGCAGATTTAAACTCACTGTGAATGATTACAACAACTTGGATACATTCAGTTGCTTCATCAGCCTTCAGTTCCCAGGAGGAAATATGGCAGGACTACAGCAAAGATGAGGATACTGTGTGGGTGACCAACAGTGACCTCCCAATGTCCCACTTGTTCACATTCATTTGAAATTCTGAACACAATTCTGATCAAAGCATTAATTGTTGGTGTTTCCACATTATAATTAAGTTATTGCTTTTCATCTTCTGTGAACTGGGAAAGTGTTGTCACTTCAAATCTCTCTTGTTTTGTGCCAGAGGTTTCTAGTAGACTGGGACTGGGCTGTTAATGTTTGCATTTGTATTCACTCTGCAGGCAGCTGAAACGTTAACCTCCTATGAATATTCAGCCTATAAAGATTCAGACAACGTATTTCACTAACAGGCTCGTTAACCTCCTATGAATATTCAGCCTATAAAAATTCAGACAACATATTTCACTAACAGGCCAATAACTGCAGTAACTTATTCACCAGTAGAACTGAAATATACATAGTTGAGCAAACCTCTCCAGCCAGCCAGCTACTCGGACAACTTCTTTAACTTTACTAACAAGTAAAAGTTGTGAGAAATATCTTAAAGCAATTAATCTAGTATGAACTTCTACCATGGCTGATAAAGGTGAAATACAGCAGGAGACAGCAGATGGGAGATACACAAGCTACTAAAGACTCCACTTGCCATTGGAAAGAAACCCAAAAATGCTATGTTTGTGCTTTAAATCTTACATAAACGTGGAAACTTGTAGCTAGAGATTAAAGTGGTTGCAAATCAGAGCAGAGCTGGGTAAGTTTGCAGTGGTACAGAACAGGCAACAGCAAGTGCCTCTAGTGTGGGGTCATGGCAAGCTAAATGCTACCATGCAGGGTTTTGCTTACAAGGAAGGACCAATTCTGTTTCCTAAAGGAGAGTAGCTTTCATTGGAGGAGGGACCTTCATGCTAGCTTTGCTAATACTGCTGCTGCAAGTGTGTAATCATCAGCTGAACCTTTGTCCTTTCTTTCTGTCTGTGCTGTCATATTTTGGGGTCAGCCCTAATGCTGCCTGCAGTTAGGAAGTCCTGCCCTGCTCCCACAGCTCGACTCTGTAGCTGTGTCAGTATAATGTCAGTATATGTCAGCATATGTCAGCATAACTTTAGTTCATGTTGGCAGACGATGACTACCAGCAAAATGCTGGAATTGCACACCCTCAGGTATCATTCACTCTAATGTGACAAGGTGGATTTTCCCCCAGCACAGCAGGCTCTCCAAAGCTTTCTGGAGGTCACCTGGAGCACCGGGAGCTGGTGTCTCCTGGGTGAAGTAACAGGCAGAAGTACATGCTGATACAGGAGCTGACAAAGCAGAAGCCAAATGCAATTAATATGCATCAGGAAAGGTGTTTCTAGGAGAGAGAGGAAACAGTGGTACTGCACAAGCAACTGCTGCTGCCTCATGTAGGGTACAGGCCACATCCGTGGGCTCTTTGAAATGGCTAAGAAAATTCAAACCACGTTGGAATAAAACCTGTGAGGATAACAAGTGGAGGCATTTGTATTTGGGATCGGAAAGGTGTGGGCTAACCGGCCTAGAAAAACAAAAGGTGGGGAAAAACATCCTACCTGCTTTTCATACGGAGTTTGCTCAGCAAAAAGAGTCTGGAATGGTTCCCTCTCATACGAAGCTGTGGTCCCAGGGAGTCCGTCCCAGCACTGTGCTCAAAGCACTGTGGTTCTGGAGTGTCCATCTGAGGCAGCAACTCACTGAAAGAAATAATTAACTCTTAAGAATAAGATGACTGCCCACACTGACCCATGGCAGGAGGAATGTTTCCTTCTCAGAAGCTCATCTTCTGCATGCAAAGCTCAGAGATTTCAAGGATGATACAAAGGTGCTGGGGGGTGTGTGTGAAAGGACTCCCTGTTCTCCTCTGACTGCCTACATCGGCAGAAACCCTCCAGAATAATGTATTATTCAGATACAAAATGCAGTTCCACTAATAAACTTTTGAACATCAAAGGGCAACGTTACCAGTAGACTGCAAGCAAGTTGCTGTGATTACAGAGCAATTTTCTTGTGAGGCAACTGACTTAAAAAGAAGTAAATAAATGCAAAGCTGTTTTCCAGGGTGGATGAGGTTTTCTTCCCCTTTTGCAAACCCTGTGGTGAATTCTAGCAGGACAAATGAAACCAAACAAGAAAAGGCATGCTTCCTAATTACCAGCTACAATATGATCCCTCTCTCTGCAGTGTGGCTGTAGCAGAGCGTTAGGACATGTGCCTTGATTAGCAGAGGCATCCACAGATACTGACTGTTTTGTCCTGATTCTACCATGTATGAGTGTAATCTGGCAACATGTAGGTGGGATGGACCTACTTTGAGTACATGTATGAGGCACTTCATGAGCACATGGTTGGGAAGTGCTACCTGAAGCAGCTGGAACCGGCATATCCCTCTAGATAAGACTTTTAGGGCTAGTGCAGCTGGGATGGATTCACATTTGCTATTTCTGTGAGGGACTGCAATGAGCTGGGGGGACCAGCCCTCCTGAGCTAAGCCAAGAGCTCTCGTGTCACAGCTCAGGATCTGCACTCTGATATATGGGACTGGTCCCATGGGTTAAGTCTCTTTATATGAAAATGCAAAGTAGGCAACAAGAGAGAGAAATCTGTCGCAGCCACTGGTGCATACGAGAGAGAAAAGAGTCCTTGGGGAACTAGGGACAGAGCAACGATGGAGGTTCCTTCCAATGACTAACTCCTCTTCACAGCTCTGAGCTCTGACTTTGTAAGATGTCAGTGAGAATAATTGCTGTTAGTTTTTCAGCTGCTCTCAGTCCCAGTCTTTGAACATCTCCATGCTTTTTATATATGGATTCTGCTATGTTCAACCTGCACAGCATCAGATGCTGTGTGTAATCACAGTTATTCATTTACCTGGAAAAAGACATCTTCAAAATAAGCAGGAAGTGCCAAATTCTTTCCCCAGTGGCATCATTCCTGATATTGCAACTGTCTTTCCCTCTTAGTGAGATCTCACAATTCACAGTGAAATGTGGTTTCTTCAAGATAGGTGAATGTGCCATCATCGGCCAATTTTATGAATATTTCTAGAACCCAAGTAAACAAATGAATATTAAAAGAGGAGTTTTGATGTACAGCTATTTCTCTAATGCTGCTGTAAGCAGAAATGTCTGGTTTCTTATCTTCAATACACTGCCCTCTTGGATCCAGCATGGAGAGCAGACGCCACAGCTAGGCCTGAGATACACTTTGTGAAGTACTTTACGTGTTGAATAACATGTTATTTGACATATCAAGTGAGAAAGTAGCTGCTCAAAAGAGCTTCCCACAGGAATCAAGAAGAGTAAACAGATGGGACCCAGAGAACCCAACATATGTGTAGCCCATTTATTGCCTTAAGATTGTTTTCTGCTGCAGGACTTTGCTTTTGAATAACCCATGTTTTGCTGAAAGACCACAATCTTCAGAGTCCTCTGCAATACCTCCAAAAGGAGCAGAATGGCAGATACTTCCCAAACCCTTCAAGGGAAACACAGCAAGTACTTAGCAACCATGGATCAAAGTCTGAGAACAGTGTGGAAGCCCAAGAAGAACAGAAGTTTCATATTTGAAAGGGGAAGCATTTGACTTGTCCAAGAGGGCCAGAAGTGCACAGTAGCTGAGATACCTCTGTTCACCATGAGATATTGCTCTACTGGCTTTCCACATTGCTTTAAACATCAGTTGCTTTATCTGTGCCTTTCTGTATTACCATAAGATTGTGATGGGCACTCTTGTTAAAAAGAAAGCTTTTTCTATCTTGTTGCTCAATTATGAAAATATTTGTTCTGGAAGCTTTCTTGATGATGCTCTCTTCTTATCCTTTCTATCTTCTGTTATATCCAGGTTAAGAGATTGACAGGATAAGGTGGTGGAGTTGATAATATTTGAACATCAAAGTTTTCAACAAGTAAGCTTGAAGAGTGAGATTTCTTGCTCCTTGTTAGGCAAATTTAGTTGAGTGCTTATCTAGCTAGCTTTTTGCAGCCATTTAATACCACAGGAAGAGCTTATATTTTGCTTTTTGACTGTATCACTGCATAAGTGAGATTCTTACTTGTGGTTTTGTTTCTTATTAGTATGAAATTCAGATCAGTCCATTCAGTGTTCACAAAAGCTTCTCCACTTATGACAAGGGAAAATGACGCAGTTCTGTAATTTGGGCTCACCAACTAATGTGTTTCAACACTCCTCTATGAGGATGCTCTTTGTGGTGGGAAGATAGGAAGGAAGGGAGAGCAGGTATTACAAACATTGGTCTGTCTGTTCAATCTACCAACAGATCAAGATTTACTGTTGATCTTGATCACTAGGACAGACCAATGGAGTTGCCAGTGATGAGCATGGGCATGAAGGAGCTCCCGTCACAAAAGGCAGAAAGCTTTTGTGTGAATCTAGTTCTCCCACTGAACTATCTCACATGCCAACACCACATCAGGGATGCAAAATCCAAAGAGAGCCCTGAAGACATCCCAGCACAGTTCTGCTAACACCACTGGCACATCGCTGGTTACAGGAAAACAGGCCCAGCTGGAAACTCATGAAGGTGCTTCTTCACACTCGTCAGCCCAACATGGGAAGGGGAGTTTCCATTTTAGTATTCATTTTTAATGTTTGACAGAGGAGTCAGCAGCAGCACCTCGTCAGAACATCCAGTGGTTTCCTTCTTGTCTTAAGAAACTTTCCACCCTGCCTTGACCACTGAGAAGTTGTCATTCTTCCATGTTACCCCACTGAACCACCAAGACAAAGAACTCTGGGAACTTTCAAAGTGGTTTTCTGCTTGTTCAGTTCAGTTTCGCTTAATTATTTCTAACAAGTAACAACAACAACATTAATGATAATCCATCCCGCTCAGGTAGAATTGTCTCCTTGAATTCCAGCTGCATGGCTCAATGAAGGACACAGGGTGCTGAGCGAGACTGCATAGTTTCAGTTTTGCTCTCTGGGTGAACTGGGGGGAACACAGGCAACTGCACAATATGTTCTAAGATAAGCTTTCCTCAGAGTGCAGTAGTTTGAAATCTACAACTCCTGGCTTAAGGAAGGCTGCAGGGACTGCTTATTACAGCTATTTCCTATTTCCTACAACTATTCATATTTCCTATTACAGTAGGAAAAACCCAACTGCTAGTTTTCCAGGTCCCCAAAGCATGCTTAGGTCAGATGGAGGGCACCAGTGTAAGAAGTAACTCACATAACATAACAGAAATTCACAGCTTTTCTGTATGTTTCCTTCTTTATGTACTCTGCAAATATATCAGCAGATCATGGCTTGAATCTTTAGTATGGAATTGGTACAGACATAGAATCATAGAATGGCTTGGGTTGGAAAAGACCTTAAGATCAAGTAGTTCCAGCCCCCTGCCATGGGCAGAGACACCTCACACTAGACCATGTCACCCAAGGCTCTGTCCAATGTGGCTCTGTCCATCCTGGCCGTGCCCTGACCCTGGGTTTTGGCAATCACCAGAGGTGCAAAACTTCTGACTAATCATGTTTCTAAAAAATCTTTTCCAGGATATTGTGCTCTGCAGGAATCTGGTGCCTCCTGGCACCTCCACCAGTGTTCATTACTTTTACATACTCCTTGAACAAAGAACAAACTGAAACCATGCATTTAATAATAAGATTGTTATTATCTTTTATGCCCACTTTCAGCACATGGGTAAGTCATTAACATGGCAGTGAATAAAGAAAGCTACAGCAGCCATAGCACCACCAAAGTGGAAGTGATTCAACAACTGACTCATCTAGCATAGCAGAGTTTTAAGACACCTGGTTCCTCCTTTTAAGGAACTCATTTGTAAAGGCTTAAGCAATGTGAAAGCATTCACTTATGCAGCCTATCCTCTGAAAATGGTGCTGGATTGCAGAATTCAGGCAAATACTTTTAATGTAATCAGGAGCTGATGAGTTAGGATTTCAATAGAGCCCCAAAAAACCTGCCAGCTAAAGATTATGACTCAGGCCAAAATGAAGTTAATCTCTATTTTTAGATCTAGTACAAGTAGGCATTTCTGGATTTAGAGCAATATTACAATTGCAGTTGGGGGTTAAAGATGAGGTGAGGAAGTATAACTTCAGCTCTACCCCTTTAGACCTGTCATCTCCATCCTATGACCTTTTAAGTGCTTACTGGAGTGAGCTCTAAACCCAGCCAGTGTTCTACCACTTCCATCTGCCTCTTCTACTGAGAGCCCCCACTTTTAATGTGCCATTCCCCTGTTAAAACTAGAAAGACAACCACTAGCATACTGAGTCCAGTTGTAAACCACTCTTCTCTCATCCTTCTGGCATGGATTCCAGTCTGAACCCCAATGTTACTTCTGGACACAGTCAAACCAAATTTAAGGAGTAAACCTTTACAGGCATCAACACCAAACTTTGTTTCCCTTTGCCCCTGGTTCAGCACTTCATCTCAAACACTTCTGTTACTAGAACTTAAAACCAGATTGCAAACCTAGCTCTAATGGTAACACTGATCTTAAAAGTCCTGTCATCATTAGAGCTAGGGATTAGTGTGGGATCAGGAGGTGCTCCTGCGCTGAACCTCGGGTTTGGAATCAGCAAAGGCTATGCCAAAGGTGATCTGGGTCTGAAGGAAGGTGAGGATTATGTCTACGGCTGGGTAAAGGCTTGGGCTGCAAGCTTCAAGGGGTTTCATGCAGTGCTGCTGGGCAGGCACTTTGGGAGGCAGCTGTATCAGCATTTTCCTGCATCGCTTTGGCATGCTGCCCCTGCTATACCCAGCAAGACTTGACCAGAGTTTCCCCTGAACTGCTCTGCCTTTCACTAATGCCCACATGTGTAAACTACAGTGGCATGCTTCCCTCTCCCCTAAGCTGGTTAAAGAGGACATCAGCTAAAAACTCATGTAAGGGAACAATAATGAAGTGTCTGACTCATGGGTAGGCTGACAAACCTTGGCAAGGTTTTCTCTTGCTCAAGAACTGAAATTCCTCCTTTAGTTTCTTGCGAATTGAAATCAATGCCAGATATAATTGCCCAGGAGTCATTGATCCAGCTCTGTGTTGTGGCCACTTGGGTGTATTTGGCCTGTTTGAGCCCTCATGGCTTTCTTTTGTTAAGTATCAAATGGCTTTTATATCGTCCAGCAATGCACTGCATAGCACTGAAGCCAGCGTCAGTAAGTGCCTGCAATCATGTCTTTTTTTAACATCTGAGCTATTTTTGAGCTGAACGGAGGGCTGAATGCTATAATGTCTTCCTTCCTGTGAATACACCACTCATCTGATTACTGAATATTGTGACTATGGCAATAAATTATGCCCCCTACAATAATTTTACATAACCTGCTGGAGATGTAGTGTTGAAAAGGGTCTGTGATTACAATAGGAAGATTACAACCAAAATAGTTTGCTTACAAGGTATTATCTAGCCCAAGTTTTTATACACGAGTAAAACATTATTATCCTTATCTTACTTTCATTATTCACTTTTCAGAGATGGAATATACATGTATACCTACTAGGCACAAGCCTCTGCAGATAGCTGCATCTTATACCTCATGCTATGGCTGGAATTAAACTGGGCAGAGAGTAAAATCAACTCAATCTGATCAGGCCTCAGCTAACATTTAGTCCCAGTTTGGGCAGAATGAGGTAGTTCATCTGAACCCCTCTTGCACTTCCCTGCTTTGATCTCAGATGATATTGAAATGCCTTTTCCTCTTGCTGTCTCCTAAGGGTGGGATTAAGATTATATATGGTGGGATCAGACAATATGCTTTGTTCCGACATGTTGCAACCCAAAGTCTTTGGTGCAAAAATGCCTTAAGTACCTGGGTCAACCACCTACCCTTTCCTTCAGGAAATCCGTCCAGGAAGACAGCAAGCAGTTCTGTCCTCTGGTCACTGCTCCTCCTACACTCCTGCAACCCTCATCAGGGCTGCTCTGATTTAGAGCAGTATACTTTTAATGGTACACTGGTTTTGGAGGTGCAATGAAAAGGAATTACAGACAGACTGTGGGGTCCCTGGTAATCCAAGGAGACAAAGCTGGAAATCCAACTGTTTTGTCCCTGTTTGCTTGTAGTTGTATCTGCTGTCTTTAATACACAATTCCTGTTTACAACAGATTGCAAAGACATACAATATGGGATCTATTAAATTGAAAATAGCATTTAAAACAGAAAACAAGCTTTCAGAAATGGATTAAATCCAGGTGGTACCAGAAAGTTGATGCGGTCTTGTTTTTAAGTTTCCACAGTTGAGGATGCCTGGTCTGCCAAAGATAGAAAAACCAGAGTTCATTTTAGGCCTGAATATGAGATAATCCCCTTTTTGGTCCCTAAAAACCATATATTCAAATAGATGGCAGTTACCCGCTTTACTAGAGACTGACAGTAGTATCCCAAGAGAGGCAGAAAAGCAACACTGCTGAGAATTCAAATGTGTCCACTTTAAGTCTGATTCAGAAGTCTGATTTAAAAAACATAATCACTTAAAACCTTCCAACAGAGAAAAGGTCAAATTCTGTGGGTGAATGGCTCCTGCAAGCATCTCATCCATTATCACTGTGGGAATCCTTTCTGAGACTTCTAGTGGTACTTCTAAACTTCGCCCTGTTCTGTGATGTGAAAATGCTTTGTGTGTCTCTCATTAATTACTGAACATCTGAGAGAGCAGAAAAGACCAGCCAAAAAAAACCCCAACACCCCAGGAGCTTAGAAAGGCAAACACTGAAGAGCAGTGTTTGAAAGAAACGAGAGTTGCCATTTATGGTTTTAATTATTATGAGCTAATTCAGCTACATCCCAATAAACAGGAATTGCCTTGCCTTATTCCAGCATTGCCCAGCCCCTGCAAGGACTTACACCAGACTATGGAGAACAGACAGAGTGAAGGAGGATGAATTCAAGTACGTGGTTTAAAGCAATTGGAGAAAAATCATCATAAACCTGATTCTCACAACTTGGTATTTCGGGGAGAGTCTGAGCATTTCATAGACTCACAAACTGGTTTGGGTGGGAAGGGACCTTAAAGCTCACCCGGTTCCAACCCCCTGCCGTGGGCAGGGACACCTTCCACTGGAGCAGGTTGCTCCAAGCCCCTGTGTCCAACCTGGCCTTGAACACTGCCAGGGATGGGGCAGCCACAGCTTCTCTGGGCACCCTGTGCCAGCGCCTCAGCACCCTCACAGGGAAGAACTTCTGCCTAAGAGCTCATCTCTGGAGAGTCTGTCTTAATACTAATTGCAGAAGTCAAATTTTAAAGCAGCTTGCATGTGAATAACATGAGAAGAATTGAGAATACCATTTGATTAAAACATTGCCTCATACACTGTAAATCTCCCAATCTGCCTCAACAATGCTTAAAAACTACTATAACAAATGAAAACTTGAATAAAAATACCCAGTAAGCATTTATTCCCAGGACAAGCTTATCAGGTAAGTGTGTGTCCTGCTGACTTCCTTCAAAGTTCAACAAGCAAACTGCACCCATTTCTAAAGCCAAAACCCGTTTTGTGTATGCAAACAGATCAGATTTCCACCTCTTTCACAAAGTCATGTACCCACAGTGAGATTTCAGAGCTTTGCTGCCATGCTACAGGATGAGAGGCAGCCAAGAGAATTATGTCAAACAAATTCACGCCCATATAAATTACAAAGTAAAGCCCACAGCAGTATCTTGTTCATAATAGCGTGATGATCCTGTCTGCCAGAAACTGCCGTCACTGGTAGGGCTTATCTCTCGGAGCAGTTCTATGTATCAATTTATATTTCAGGCACTATCTTGCAATTAAATTTCTAGGCTTAAAACGCCAGTTTTCCACTCCTCCCCCCTTCCAGTTCTGTGTCCTCCAAGATTAACAAAACCTCCTCTGTGGCAGCAAATTAATCACACTACAAAACTAAACCGTTCATTAGAGCTGCAGCACAACACAACTGCCATTAACAACTCAATGTTGCTGGGCTTTGTCTTGAATTTGATGGTGCTGTTTGCAGCAGCCTCTCCTCTAAGTATACACACCACCACAATAAATTCAGCGACAAGCCCTACACTGCAGTGTGTACTGATGTGCCATGAGCCTGCGGAGGTTTAACAACACCAGAGCCCTTGTCTAGGGGCTTTTGATGTCCACGGTGTGCAAATTCCCACACACATCAGCTCAGTCCTGATTTTCCAAGACGCTCCTGAAGCATCCCGTTATCCCATGCTCACTGATGCTCTGCTTCAGAGGATGAGCAGAGATGCAGCTGCACTGCTGGCTTTAGCAGTGACCTTGCCAGTGTTCTCTCTCACTGTCCAACTGCTCTTTACTGGCCTTCCCTTTCCTCCCTTCCCCTCCCTGAAAAAACATTAGTCTTATTCCTTCTTTGTCCTTCACCTCTTTGGAGAGAACTGGTGGATATAGCAAACAGTGGTAAATTATGCAGGATCTCCTCTGACTCCTGCTCCAGGGTTTTGTAAGCTGTGGTGGCAGGCTCAGGCATGAGTGGGCTGCCCTTCCTGCCCTCATCGCCTGGTGGGATGTCCTCTGGACGTTCATAACCTCAGCTCCTTAATTTTGTTTCTTAATTTAAAATTTCTTTTTTTTTTTTTTTTTGGATCGTGGTTAGGAATAAATGGAATTTTAAACTTGTTCTACAAAAGTAATGCTGCAGAGCAGGAGACAATCTTGCATTTTACAGAGAAGCAAGATGGTGTCCTAGGCTTATATAGAAAACAATGAACAAGTTTCATAGTTCTGGACAATCAGGATTGTCTGGACAATTTGGACAATGAGTCTGCTCTACCTGCCTGCCTCTGTTCAATCTAAAGCTTAGCTCTTTCACCCCAGTATGAGCCTAAAGTGTGGTCCATAGTACCCTGCTCCTAGATATCTCTTTTTGGCAAGGAAATAAAACAAGAAAGCAAAACTGCCACATTTAACCAAACATGGACCTTGGTCCTCTCAAGGACCAGCCAGATCCCCCAGGAGTCTACAGGCTAATGCAGCAACCCTGTCAACAAATCTGAGTTTGCCTGAGTCAGCTACTGCATTAAGCACTGGAAGGAGCCCTTAGGCTTATGCACCTCTGACTTGCAACTGAATTATGCATGGTTTTGAACATGCAAAATGAACCCTGGCCTCCAAGCCTTGCTGCATTAAGAACCCTTTTATATAGCTTAAGCAAAAATCAGGTTAAGTCTTAACCTGAGGGCAGCAGAGCTTTGAACTTAGCCCCTGCAAAAGGCACCTAGGCTGGTGTAGGCTGCGGTCCTGACTTGATGAAGATAATGAAGCCAGAGCTTTGCTGCAGGACTCTCCACCATGTCCTGCTCTCACCCCGAGGTGCAGAAGGCAGATCAAAGGCACAGCAAGAGGTATAGCCTCGGAGTACCATCTCTCTCCTTAGAAGCTGTGGGAATCACCAGGACTCAGGCAAGCTCGCCTCTCCTCCAGGAAAAGCATCTGCCACGACATTTAAAAGCACCATCTTAACTTCCATCACTCCTTGCCTAAATGTGGAAAGAGGAAGACAACGAAACTGCCAATGAAACTTAATTTCCTATAGCACACAGATCCCCAACTCTTGCATACAAAAGAAGTGTGTTCAGCTTGTAGCTTTCCAGCTCAAATAGGACAGAATAAAAAATCAGCTCAGGCTTTCAGATGTGAAATACAGTCTCCAGCATTCAACTGCTCTGATTAAATATACCTCAACAGTACTCACGCATTACTAGCAACAAAACACTTCTTTACACAGTCTTAGTATGTATTTTGCATGTTGTAACTGTATGTGACATAGTAAGTTGTATAATGTCATAGCTCTGTCCATGAACCATAGTCATCCACTTGGCTTGCTCATAATATTCCATATTAAAATCTAACCTGAACCACAGTATTTTTTTGGGATAGCCATAAGGATACCAGCATCTCTGATGTGTTTTGCTTCTGGTACACACCATCTTTTTTACCTTTACCAGACTCCTGAGATCCTGAACAAGGACTCCAGGGCTTGTCAGAGAGTTTTTCCTGCACTTATCTGCACGACTGTAACAGGCTTTCTGTGAACACCAGAAGCACAGGGCTACAGTGCTGCTCTCCTCCAGATCGGGGGCTGGAGCACCTCTCATACAAAGACAGGCTGAGAACATTGGGGCTGTTCAGCCTGGAGAAGAGAAGCTGCGTGGAGATCTCAGAGCAGCTTCCAGTGTCTGAAGGGGGCTACAAGGCTGCTGGAGAGGGACTCTTCATCAGGGACTGTAGTGATAGGACAAGGGGTGATGGGTTCAAACTTAAACAGGGGAAGTTCAGGTTGGCTCTAAGGCAGAAGTTCTTCCCTGTGAGGGTGCTGAGGCGCTGGCACAGGGTGCCCAGAGAAGCTGTGGCTGCCCCATCCCTGGCAGTGTTCAAGGCCAGGTTGGACACAGGGGCTTGGAGCAACCTGCTCTAGCGTGAGGTGTCCCTGGGAATGGCAGGGGCTGGAACAGGGTGAGCTTTAAGGTCCTTTCCAACCCAAACCAGTCTGGGATTCTATGATTCTACAATTGCACCTCTGCCTTTTGCTGCCCTTGTACGTGCTTGCAGCCTGCTGAGGACCCAGCACTGGGGCTGTGTCAAGCCAGCCTAGTTGGGATCCGCTGGGAAGGTGGAGCAGTATTTAGGAACCTGCATGGTACCAAGCACTGGGACCTGTAGGGTCCTGCTCCACTGCCTGTGTGAGCACCCAGAGCTAGAAACTGAAGCAAAGCAGGGATGACACTGGGAGGGGAGAAGGGACACATGCCTGTGACAAAAAGCTGATTCTGCAGGAGAGCTTGTAAATGCAAATCAGTCCTCTCTGATGGGAGAAATATTACAAAGGGAAAACAGTGATTCTAATCCCAGTGGTTTTGTCCCTGGATGGAGAACCCAAACAGTGCCTGAGGAGTATGGCAGTGGGGTGGCTGAAGGCATGTCTACCCACCCATCCAGCTGCAACTTTCCCATCGTCTGTATTTCATTCTTTCCTCAGGGAACAGATCTGTTTCCTTTGGTGATATCTGTGATATTGGGATTTTTTTTATTTTTTTTATTTTTTTGAAGTGTCTATCAAAAAGATCATCAAAGAAACAGTTTTGTCTTAGACTTTTCCCACCTATTAGTGTTAGCGTTTGTACACTTGTGTGTCTGCAGTAAAGAAGACAGAAGTAAATTAGTTGACTGTTACCTTCATTCCCGGTGCACATGCATGTATTTTACATCGTTATATAATGACCTTCTTCACTTATCAGTTCCAAACAGAACAAAGATCTGGAGCCAGAATACCCTTCTGTTAGCACTGACAGAGAGCTATGCAAAGGAGCTAACCCCTGCTTACTACGTTTCTTCATAATGTATAAGTTGCTCTTAAAACAACCCTGTCACGGCGTGGGTAGCTAAAAGTTTAGGGCTTTCCTTATTTAGTTTCATTGCTTCAAACTTCGCAGATTCATTTTCATTCTTCCCTGGGGAGCCACATTTTAAGCCTCTCTCAAGGTGTGACATGGTGCTAGAATCATTCTTCTTCAGCAAAGCAATAACTTCTTTTCCTGACTCTGCTCTTCCTTCCTTCTCCCC
>NW_009940483.1:8761-30285 GCF_000696875.1 Nestor notabilis | reverse complement strand
CCCCCCCCCCACCTTCCCCCCCTGCCTCTCTTTCCCTGCCTACACAAGGAACTTCAGAGTTGCCTTGATGCTCTTGCTCTAGACATGGGGAAGCAAAGACTCAGGCTCCACAGCTTGAAATCTCAAGCTGTTTGGTGACCATGGCAGGGATAGCAAATGTGTTGGCTTCTCTAGAGGTCAGTTCCTCACCCCTTGCTCTCTGTTCCCCTTGCAAGGCAGAAGAGTGCACCCTAGTCATACCATGCCTACTGACCTCTTAGACATCCAACACCCTTTCTTCCCCTGGGATCCTGAGAAGCCAAGCTCCACTGGTCAATCAAGGAG
This sequence comes from Nestor notabilis, assembly GCF_000696875.1. NCBI lineage: Eukaryota > Metazoa > Chordata > Aves > Psittaciformes > Psittacidae > Nestor > Nestor notabilis. Next base: position 29,961 of record NW_009940483.1, on the reverse strand, counting down.
CACATTTCTCCCTCTCCTACCTGGCCCTGACAAGGTGGCATAGGGTCAAGTCATAACCTTGTGTCTAAATCCTCTCTAAATGAGATTCAGTTCAGATTATTTAAAAACAAATGTGGACAAGGGGAAACCACTCTTTTTTGCTGTGATACAGGGAGGATCTAAGAAGAATTTTAAGGGGCAAACATTTTCCAGGCTGGTTTAGGGCTTTGAGTACCCAACTTAGAGTAATTTTCAAGGGACTGATTTTCAGGCTGGGCTTACTACCCACTTTCTTCTAAACATCCTACTCTCACAAGTGCCTCTCAAGTGTACTGAGATCCCAGTCTTGGTGTGTGTTCTGTCTCCAGCCAGGATGCTCAGAGACACAAACAATTTCTAAGAGCCAGCAAAATCCCCCATGAAAAGAGTATTCCACTGGAGAAAATACTGGGTTCAGAGCCCTGGAGAGTAGAAACCTGTACTTAGTGACAGCTTGGCTTTTGCAGTAGAAGCAGTAAAAAGCTGTTTCACAAAATAGGTATATCATAAATACATTTCCTTCCAATCACCATGAAGGGGGCTACAAGGCTGCTGGAGAGGGACTCTTCATCAGGGACTGTAGCGATAGGACAAGGGGTGATGGGTTCAAACTGAAACAGGGGAAGGTCAGGTTGGATCCAAGGAAGAAGTTCTTCCCTGTGAGGGTGCTGAGGCGCTGGCACAGGGTGCCCAGAGAAGCTGTGGCTGCCCCATCCCTGGCAGTGGTCAAGGCCAGGTTGGACGGGGCTTGGAGTAACCTGGTCCAGCTTGAGGTGTCCCTGCCCATGGCAGGAGGGTTGGAACTAGATGAGCTTTCCAACTGGAGGTCCTTTCCAACTCAAACCGTTCTATGATTCTATGATCTTCAGACAGAGCTCCACTGATCAGCTGTGATCCAGTGCTTTGCTCCTGATCTCCTAGCAGATACGTAGCTTTCAGACATAACATATTCCTGACCAGCATGTCTTTTCACATGAGCAGGATGATTTATTTCCTTGTGGGATTCTATGTTTGCTTGCCTGGGCACTGTCTTCCATGCATCTTCCAATCAGAATACCAATCAAGTGGAAATTGCTTGAGGCAAAATCTTGACCATAAAATCAGCAACCTCTGTCTACCCAATCAGCAAATGCCAGTTTATGGTAGTATACTCTTTGGTGATTTCTGGTCTGTAGTTGAACCACACCACTGACTACGGTGAACAGAACATTTTATCAGTGTTATCTGGAGTTTGTTCTTTCTGCCCCCCAAAGAAATTGCACCTGAGCTTTCAATATGTTTTAAAGTTCATCTGAGCTAAAAATGGTCAAGATCAACATTGAGACTTTAGAGAAATCACTGCAAGCCTTCCTTGGGCTGCAAGTAATATTAAAAACTGTAATCCTTGTTTAAACTCTGTTGATGAGCTTGACTCAGCCATTTCCCTGAGGCCAGTTCGGAGTTTTGCATCTTGTCAGTGTTGAGCCACATGCTGCCTATCTGTCTGCTTTGTTTATGGATGGGCTATTTGGGTTGACATTGGAAAGAAGAGATCTACATGAATAACTGTCCAGAAAAACAGGAGCCTGTGCTCTGTCCAAGCCAACCAGAAATACCAGCCAAACCAGTGCCAAACTGGAGGCTGTGTGGCTATATCAGCATGGCACCGAGCTCAAATGCTCTTTTCATAAGGGTTTGACTTCCATAGCCTGTGATTAAGCAACTAGATATTGCATGTTTTGAATTTAGGAAAGCCTTTAGCATTGTCTCCTACAGTCTCCTTATAACCAAACTGGTGTGGTATCAGCTGGTAACTGGAATATAAGGTGAGTGGAAACCTCTCTGCTCAAAGGGTTGTGACAAGCAAAATAATATCCAGCTGGCAGCCCAGTGATCCTTGTGCCAATATTGTTTAACACCTTTGATAACACCAGAAGAAGGGAATGGAGTGAGGTCCCAGCAAGTTCACAAAATGGGGAGTAAGTGGGATGCTGGTGGGTCAGGCTTCTATTCAGAGAGATGGACAGGATGGATGGGAACATCAGGTGGTTCAGCAAAGGCAAATGCAAGGCCCTGTGGGTGGAGTGTGACAGCCTCTTGCAGCACCACAGGCCAGGTCTGGCTGCCTGGCAAGCAGGCTCGGTCTGGATCTGGCCTCCAAGCCCACATAGTTAGAATGCCACAGATGGAGATGCAGCCATCTCGGGGCACCAGCAAGCTGCCATCTGCAGAAGAGCTCATGACGAGGTGAAACACCATGCAAGGGACTGGGCTCCCCCCATACAGGCAAAGCTGGTGCAGCAAGGATTGCTCCAGATAAGCCAGATGGAGTAAATACGGACCTGACTCCCCTGTGAGAAGAGCAAAGATATATGGAGGGAGGGACGGTGCTGTGGCACTGCTGTCCATATGCCTTGCACTGCCCTTGGCAGCTTCCCTGGATCAAGAGACAGTTCCCATCCTCATCTGGGGCAAGCTCACTGCTGCCTGACCAGCCGAGGAGTCCTTGCTGGGGATCACTGTGCTCCAGGAGCAGAAAGGGATGCCTGTGCTGCGATTCCTGTTAGAGGAATCACTCATGTCAAGTCCTCCACTATTTGTTACCCAGCCTGAGGGGCTGTGTCCTGCACCCTTTCACTTCACAGGCAAAGGCACAAGGCTTCTGCTGTCATTCTGAGATGACAAGGCTTATTGTAGAGCCTCACAGGGTGTGAGCTCAACAGGTAACATGCCAGCAAAGACTTCAATCTGATGTGCAAGTGGACACACTTGTGCTAGCTCCTGGCACATCCAGTTAACTCTGGCCAAAAGACTCAGCACTGGCAGCACCCTCAATTCCGCAACTCAACTAATATCCCATTTCACATCCAAAAGATTTTGAAGTCACTGAAAACATTCAGTCTTTAAATTTCATCACTAACATGATTTGCTTTCCTCGACTCTTTTAACCTCAGGATATAACACTTACTGATAGCTTCAGTAGAGCTCTTGCTTTGTGACTCCTCTCAGAATTAAGCATTTCCAGCAATGGTACATCCCTCTATCATTTAACGCTATCAACTTACAACTCTTGTGTGATATTTCAGAGAACTTGCCTTTTACAACCTCTTCCTCTATCTGAATAGTAATTTGTTTGGCTCATTACTTAGGAAAACACATGCCATGCCAAATCTACTATTTCAAAGCAGGGTTAAAATGTACTAAAATTTACACTGCTCTGTTATTAGAAACACTAACATATAGTGAGAGAAAATTACATTACTCTGTTATTACTAGCACTAACATATATTGAGAGCTATACTTACATAAGCAGTTGGGTAAGGCTTAACCACACACAGTTTTGTGCAGAAATCAGATTCTGGTATGGAAAAATACTCTATTTTGCATTCAGAACAACTGAGTATTTGGCTATGGATGAAATGCAGTTTTGTTTTGCAAGCAGAGGTTAGTAATTATCAGACTTGCCCATGGCTGTTTCACTGGAGGCAGGAATATGAATATATTCATATTTACTGGTGCTTTATAGGGAATTACAGGTCATGGTAACACATATAAATTAAGTTTCTTGTTTAATTAACTGCTATAAATGCAGACAACCTTATACAAAATCCTGAGTTAAACTGGCCAGCACAGAAATTTATAGAAATCTTGTCCCTTAAAAGAACAGGATTTTAGGTTCTTTTACAACAAACCTATTTTCCTTTTCTGCCATCACATACCTCCTCTGCCTTCCATCCCCCTCCTCCACGTGTGCCTTCCCTCTCTCTGCCCTCCTTTACCTCTCAGAGCTGCAGCATCTGCAGCACTACGCACCGAGGAGCTTCCCCATCGCTGGCTCTAGGGGAGCTCGGAGCAGCTCACCCTTACATCTCCAGTGTGCAGCAACTGCATTTGTGCCAGCATTTCGAAGCAGGAAGCTCCCAGGGAGGTTCAGGACAGATAAAAAGCTAATGAAGTGCCACAGTGGGAGGAATAAGAACAACTCCTGTGGGTGCAAACAGTCCTTGGCACCCCAGGGATACTGAGGAAACCAGTGACCAGGGGTGTTTACCTTTCCATGTCCAGCGCTACTAAACCTCCCCACGGAGGAGTTACAATGAACACCTCTGCTGCTGCAACACTATGAGCTCTGCGATGAGCACCAGCCTCCCTGCACCAAGCAGAAAGCCCATCCCTGCCTCAATGAGCTCATTGGAGCACATGTTTGAGATGGGAGATGTCCATGGGGCAGCCTGGGGCATGAACACAGAGCAGTGGAGGCAGTGCCACCCTGTGTGATGTGTGCCAGACCCTCCCCAGATAGCTTGGGGTTACCCAGATAAAGAAAAAAAAGTAGAATTTAAAAGGTCCTTGGGTTATAGCAACCCCAAATCTGGCCCCACTGGACTGTGATGGGGACACAGGACAGATCCCTGCCTTGGGAGGAGAGATTAATTCTGGTCTAAGCAGGGGGATACTTTCCCCTCCTGTTTCCAGGAGCCTGCGCTGCATTCCTTTCCTCTGGTCAAGCAAATAAGGAAAATAAGGTTCATGCATAATCAGCACAGTCCTTGATGCCCACTGAAAGCCTTAGGGACTTCATTTGGACATTATGATGCATCCCATTATCACACTTAAATCTCAACATCTCCAAAGAAGTCAATATTCAGTTAATATTACACCTGCATCTTTGCTAAGGAAATGCTGATGAGGTTTTCTCTACAGATCTAGCTACCAGAGAAGGATTTCAGTCTTCTCTACATAGGAAAACACAGCAGTGATATCCAGAGAGGGTTTTATTTCAATGATTTCTTTTTCTTTTCTGCCTGTCTTTCATTCTTTCTGTTGATTTTCAACCCTCTCTCTCAGGTCAGGACCTCAGCCAAAGCACAGAGCCAGACTGGCCTCTAATTCCTTTCGTCAGCTCCAAAGTTAAGAAAGCTGCAGAAGGTCAAAGGGAAAAATATGAAAGAGAAAAGTGAAAGGGAAAAAAAACCCTCCAAACCTACTCAGATTCCTTTCATTTCACATTTAATGAGAGAAAGGTAAAGAAAGGGCACATGGGAGCTCCTGTTCTGATGAAAAATCTACAGGTAAAAAAGTAAGTTGCTCATTTTGAAATACTTGAGAAGGGAAACTGTCGACCACTGCTATAGAAACATGCCTGTGCTTGGCATGCCTGGGCCATGAAGATGATCAGGGGCTGGAGCACCTCCCGTATGAAGACAGGCTGAGAACATTGGGGCTGTTCAGCCTGGAGAAGAGAAGCTGCGTGGAGACCTCAGAGCAGCTTCCAGTGTCTGAAGGGGGCTACAAGGCTGCTGGAGAGGGACTCTTCATCAGGGACTGGAGTGATAGGACAAGGGCTGATGGGTTCAAACTGAAACAAGAGAAGTTCATGTTAGTTATAAAGAAGTTCTTCCCTGTCAGGGTTGTGAAGCATTGGTACAGGGTGCCCAGAGAAGCTGTGGCTGCCCCATCCCTGGCAGTGTTCAAGGCCAGGCTGGACAGAGCCTTGGGCTACCTGCTCTAGTGTGAGGTGTCCCTGCCCATGGCAGGAGGTTTGAACTGGACGATCATAGGTCCTTTCCAGCCCAAGCCAGTCTGTGATGCTGTGATTCTAAAATAATGGAGCTTTGGGCACCTGCACGGAGCCACCACCTTTTGTCATTTCTCATCATGATAACTTCTCCATAACTGACGTAAATATTTCACAGTAATAAAGCTAAGTTCTTGTTGTTAAAAGTGGGGATTTATTAGATTTAGAGGGGAAACTCTCCTTCCAAAGTCAGAATGAGCATGCTACTCTTCAATACAGAAGTTCAACTGACAAATTAAAATCAAAAAACCCACCCAACCAGCCAAAACCCACCCCCCAAAATCCCTTACCAAACAAAAGATAAACCACTAAAAGCCAAAACAAAACTACACCAAAAACCAGAGAAGTGTTTCCACAGTGAGCCCTCATGCGGTCCTAGGATCTGCAGTTGCTCTGCCTCCATTGCAGGAACCTCACCCAAATCTCTTCTCCAGACCCTATGACCCAACAACTACAGCTTATTTATCAACATGCACAATAGCACAGCAGCTCTCAAATGCTTTAGAACAAAGTAGGGTGAAAAAAGGCAAGGTTAAGTGGGAACCAAAGGTTTCCAGACACAATCTTTAGCAGGCTTTGACAAGAGTGCTGAAACTAACATCTGGGCTTCTGTTAAAAGATAGAAGGTCCTCAGATACTGCATTTTTTTCCCAGGAGAATATGCTGATACATACTGCTAGAGAGAGAAGGATATCAACAACTGCTGATCAACAGCCCTCTGACATTTGCTTTCCAGCTGGGCACTGGAAGAGCCCAGACTTCAACTTGTGACTGCCAAGGTAGAGATTGTTTGTGTGCCCACACTGCTTTCTTCAGTTGCTCACCCCTAAAATCAGTTCTGAATACCAAAGAGGTCTGTCTCATTGGGTACCAATGAGGCTAGAACCCAAGTTCTCATTGCTGCCCCCAATGTGAGTCAATAGTACATAGTATGCAGTATTTTATTACCTGCAAACAAGTAACAAAAGATAAGAAGCAGAATCAGGAACAGAAACCTGAGAGAAGGCTCCAGACACTCAGCACCCTGGGAAATACAGCTGATTCTTTCCTAATAGACTTGCAAGCTTAGCTGAGCACATACTTGACCTGAGGAGTGGTGCCAGAGAAGGGCAGCGGAGCTGGTGCAGGGCCTGGAGCACAAGTGTGATGAGGAACGGCTGAGGGACCTGGGGGGTTTAGTCTGGAGAAGAGAAGGCTCAGGGGGGACCTTATCGCTCTCTACAACTGCCTGACAGGAGGTTGCAGTGAGGTGGGGTCGGTCTCTGCTCCCAAGGAACAAGGGACAGGACAAGAGGAAACGGCCTCAAGCTGCACCAGGGGAGGTTTAGATGGAGATGAGGAACAATTCCTTCCCCAGGGGTGCTGAGGGCATTGGAACAGGCTGCCCAGGGCAGTGCTGGAGTCACCGTCCCTCCAAGTGTTCACACCCCGTGTAGACGAGGCCTCAGTGACATGGGTCAATGGTGGCCTTGGCAGTGCTGGGCAACGGTTGGACTGACCAAAGAGGTCTGTCTCATTGGGTACCAATGAGGCTAGAACCCAAGTTCTCATTGCTGCCCCCAATGTGAGTCAATAGTACATAGTATGCAGTATTTTATTACCTGCAAACAAGTAACAAAAGATAAGAAGCAGAATCAGGAACAGAAACCTGAGAGAAGGCTCCAGACACTCAGCACCCTGGGAAATACAGCTGATTCTTTCCTAATAGACTTGCAAGCTTAGCTGAGCACATACTTGACCTGAGGAGTGGTGCCAGAGAAGGGCAGCGGAGCTGGTGCAGGGCCTGGAGCACAAGTGTGATGAGGAACGGCTGAGGGACCTGGGGGGTTAGTCTGGAGAAGAGAAGGCTCAGGGGGGACCCTATCGCTCTCTACAACTGCCTGACAGGAGGTTGCAGTAAGATGGGGTCGGTCTCTGCTCCCAAGGAACAAGTGACAGGACAAGAGGAAACGGCCTCAAGCTGCACCAGGGGAGGTTTAGATGGAGATGAGGAACAATTCCTTCCCCAGGGGTGCTGAGGGCATTGGAACAGGCTGCCCAGGGCAGTGCTGGAGTCACCGTCCCTCCAAGTGTTCACACCCCGTGTAGACGAGGCCTCAGTGACATGGGTCAATGGTGGCCTTGGCAGTGCTGGGCAACGGTTGGACTGGAGGAACTTAAGGGTCTTTTCCAGCCTGGTTGATTCTATGATGGTAGTTCTGATTCTGTCATTGTAGGAAAACTGAAAAATGGCAGTCTCTACCCTAGTAAAAGAGCATCTGACAGATGACACAGGATAACTGCTGTAAGTATGTAACGAGATGTCAGGAAGAAGCTGTGAATCAATGACATCAAATATTCGAAGAGGAAAGAATAATGGACTTACAAGAAGAAAATGGTGGGAAAGGAGGCCCCAAGTGCAAATCAACAATAGGAGATGGTTCAAAAATCAGTCAACAGTGAACCAACACGAAGAGCACAAAATACCTGTTTGGGATCCCATGCACCCTTCATCCCAAATGCTTCTTGCCAGGCTGACCCTTGATAAAGTTATTTATATGTATGCAAGAAACTCTGAAAGGTAGAACATGGTGGTTGTCCCGTAACAAGGCAATGCTCCCAATCTTATTTCTTAGCTAGATGTAACTCGTTTATTTATAACAATGCTGTCCTAAAGGTTTTGATTTAGCTTCGGTGGGAAGTCCCTGTAAATCAGAATCTTCTGCAAGAAATTGTTAGAAATTCAGGTTATTATTCCTGTTTCTGATTAAAGGCTGGTTTCCACATGCATTTTCATACAGTTTGGGGCTACTTGGTTAAAGTCCAAAAATAGAATTCTACCATTTCCATAATCTCTGTGTGTGTAAATGACAATTTAGCCTTCTGCAGTGTCTGAAGGGGCTGAATCCATTGCTGTACAGCGTGTGCATGCAGGGGAACTGCAGTGCTGGCAATGTTTTGCCATTGCTTAGGGACTGTCTCTGTAGGCAGCTCCAGCTCTGCAGGTGTGTGACTGGAAAAGCCAGCCTACAGACATTGCCACACTCACACTGCTTTTACAGTTACTCATGTTCTTCCAGTCAGCTGGCTATCCAAATCCACTATTTTCTTAACATAAGCACCCACAGGAAGACTGAGATTAGGTTACCCACAGTAGCACTGCTTGACAATGTTGTTAATAAAGACAGTTGGTTCTCTATGGGCACTGTTCTTTTTATGCTTACAACATAAAATTCAATGTATCTCCACTCTGTGAACAATTTATACAAGGAAATGTGGAAGCAATGGGTACTATTCTTACAATCTAATGACACAACCAATGCATTTAGCAGTACTTCACAATAAGGCTGCAGCTCTTGGGGATTTATTCCCTGTTCAAGGACCATGGCAGCTACTTCTCAAGAATATGCACAAGTGAGGAAAGCCAGGATTACAGATAATGCAAGAGAACTGCCAGGCAGAACCTTCCCCAAGCTGAAAAGATCTGAGTTTTCAAGAGCCCACCAAAACAAGGGTGTTTTAAATCTCACAGCTACCAAACATCCCAGTTTCAGATAGCCCATCAATGACCCTAACACCACCTAGTATCATGCCCTAATGCCACCCCTAATTTTTCATTTTTTCCCTTTAAGCTCTATGTTCCTTCACATGTTGTGCTACCACAGCCATTTTGATTACAGCTGTGATGAGATACGCTGGTCATTAGCCTTCCAATGTCATAGAATCATAGCATGATTTGGGTTGGAAAGGACCTTAAAGCTTAAACCAGTTCTAACCCCCTGGCATGGGTAGGGACACCTCACACTAGAGCAGGTTGCTCCAAGCCCCTGTGTCCAACCTGGCCTTGAACACTGCCAGGGATGGGGCAACCACAGCTTCTCTGGGCACCCTGTGCCAGCGCCTCAGCACCCTCATAATACGTCACCTTTGGGGTAGGCAGGTGCCGAATGCTGATGAATTTTACTATTGGCCTACTCATATTCAGCCAAGGCTCTTGTACATCCCCAAAATAAAAACCGTAATGGCCTCCTGTCATCTGCTGCAGCAAAAACTACTTTTAAGAGATGAAACCCCTCTCCTTAATGGGAAGAAAGCGCAACTTTTCATTTATCATCAGCAAGTGTAATAGTAACAACTACTGACCTGTGACCACAAATGTGCCATTTCACAAACTCACAGAAAGGCAATTAAAATCCGAGGTGGCCAAATATCACAGGCACGCTGGAATGATGTGTAAATTGAGGTAAGGAAGGGAGTCTTTTGAAGGAGCAGCAGTTTAGCACCAAGGGAAGAGATGAGTAAATACACAATTCTGTACATTATGAACAGGTTTCGTAGCCCCATTCCATTTCAGATATTATTCTATCCTTCCCAGAGCTATAAACCCACAGGTTTTTAAAAGCAGGCCTTGAAGTACTGGTGGAAATACATCAGAGGAGGAGAAATTACACATAAAGCCAAGACTGGCCTGCTTTTTAAGAGGTTTTGATGAACAGCGCATGGTACTGTGCAAGTCTCTGCTCTGGTGTGCATCTCTGGACCACTACAGGCTCTGCTCGTGGGTTTTGCTGTCCCCCCTTTCAACAGCAGGGCTGTCACAAGGCAAGGTGTCCAAGCAGTGTTTGATACAACATTGTGGTTTTGTATAGAGAAAAGATCTCACTCTTTCTCTTTAATTTCAGTCCCTTAAAGTCGATTTTCCCAGCTGTTGGCACAGCCTGAACCCAAGCACCTGCAGGTGAGGCTCCCACCCCTGAAACCTGATAGCCAGATTTTCTCTTCCAAAAACCCACTTTCCTGCCCAACTCAGTCAGCCAAAACCTAAAGGAAAGAGGAGACAGCAATGTTGCCAGACTCCGTAAATGTCCCAGTATCCCAACAGTACTGCTGTGCCCAAGAGCAACCAGCACACTGTGCTGGCACAGGCAGTGATGCTCTTGGCCACAGCTGTTCTTTTGCTTATCACCAGCTACTGTTGTTTAAAACCACTATTCCTACTCCTTCTGCTATGCCGTGTAGTACTGCATTACCATCCAACAGGGCCAAACTGAAACAAAAAGAAAACCAAATAACCCCAATAAACAACAGGAGAGCCCCACACTGAGCTCCAGACTGGGGTTTGGCCAAGTAATGTGTTGCCATAATCCCGGGTGCCGCAGGACCTGGCTGGTTTTGCAGTGCAAGCACTGAGCTTGTAACCCCCATACAAAGCTTTACATGGCCTCCTCCAGCTCCCCTGCCCAAACAGAGGGTCTAGGAAGTGCTCAGGGGACAGGGATAACATACATGGAGAGAGAGGATATGGGGGTGCCACAGGCTGCTCTCTTGGGTTACAGGTCCCATAGCAGGGATCGAGCACTTCCTATGGGTTACCCCTCTGTCAGGGTCTGCCCCATAGAATCAGAGAATGAACAAGGCTGGAAAAAGACCTTCCAGCTCCTCCAGTCCAACCACTCCCCAGCACTGCCAAGGCCACCACTGACCCATGTCACTGAGGCCTCGTCTACACGGGGTGTGAACACTTGCAGGGACGGTGACTCCAGCACTGCCCTGGGCAGCCTGTTCCAATGCCTGAGCACCCTGTGCCCTCAGCTTCAGCTCACATTTGTATTTGAGAGCCAGAAGCTCCCCGGCTCTACTGCTGCCTCATCCTCTCCAGCATCCCCCCATCATTGCTTCTTCCTCTTAAAGTCCTGGCAGGCCACCTGCATGCTAATGAGACTGCACTGGGCACTTGCCCAGCCAGTCACTGTCTTGGTATTAATTCAGATTGTAGATACCCCTTACAGCATATTTGCTGATGGCCAACTTGCCAGACACACAAAATCTGGGAGTTGGGAGGAAAAAAACCAGACAACACAGCCCTGCTGTAACAAAGCACTGCCTCTGAAAGGCAGTCCTGCTCGATTTCAGCCCTTCATTACCTCTAGCTCTAAAAAGAAGGCTGGTAGACATTTTAGATTTCAAACTCTGCCATAAAAAAGCAGAAGTAATAATAACAAAATAAGTGTTTTCAGCCAGAAGAAAACAAACAGCAACTGGATGCTGGAGAGGGACTCTTCATCAGGGACTGTAGCAATAGGACAAGGGCTGAGGGGTTCAAATGGAAACAGGGAATGTTCAGGTTAGATCTAAGGCAGAAGTTCTTCCCTGTGAGGGTGCTGAGGTGCTGGCACAGGGTGCCCAGAGAAGCTGTGTCTGCCCCATCCCTGGCAGTGGTCAAGGCCAGGTTGGACGGGGCTTGGAGTAACCTGGTCCAGCGTGAGGTGTCCCTGCCCATGGCAGGGGGTTAGAACTGGATGATCATAAGGTCCTTTCCAGCCCAAGTCAGTCTATGATGCTGTGATTCTAAAATAATGGAGCTTTGGGCACCTACACAGAGCCACCACCTTTTGTCATTTCTCATCATGATAACTTTTCCATAACTGGAGTAAATATTTCACAGTAATAAAGCTAAGTTCTTGCTGTTAAAAGTGGGGATTTATTAGATTTAGAGGGGAAACTCTCCTTCCAAAGTCAGAACGAGCATGCTGAGGCACTGGCACAGGGTTCCCAGAGCAGCTGTGGCTGCCCCATCCCTGGCAGTGTTCAAGGCCAGGTTGGACACAGGGGCTTGGAGCAGCCTGGTCTAGTGTGAGGTGCCCCTGCCCACGGCAGGGGTTTGGAAATGGATGATGTTAAGGTCCTTTCTAACCCAAACCATTCTATGGTTCTATGATTCTACTATTTCTTGAGCTGTAATAGGTAAGAATGAAAAAAAGTGGATTTTATAAACTTCAAATAGCACTGTAGTGAACTGGGTACAACTGATAAAATAGTTTCATGCCTCTTATTGGAAAATTGAAGCTAGAAATATGTATAAATCAAATTATTCTTTGTTTCATAATGAGGTAACCTGTTTTATATAAATAAGAGAGACAATCTAAGTGGGTTTCAGAAAGTTCCCTGTTGTCTTTTGAAGTATTGTCAAATAACTGTCCCTTTGGAGGTCTAATGAAAACCTCATCCAAATTAAATGTACAGAATGCTGAGACATAGTGCAAGCTACGAGTATTCAGTGAATTGATTTGCCTTAAACAGCTATTGAGACCAGATTTGTCAGTCACATTTGCAGTAGTGACATGCTCCTGCTCTCACAGCAGTTCAGGCTAACAGGAATCTTTCCTTTGGTCATCTCCCCACATGCCCACCAGCTCTGGCACTTGCTGCTGGGACAGGACTTGCTGGGGAAGACATTTCTCCCAGCTCTACCTCACTCCTGTCCTGGGGAGGTCAGCTGCAGAGCAGGACTGGCAGCATGTGTAAAACCAGCCATGGTATATGGGGTCCCAAGCCAGAGGACAGGCAAAGCCAAGCCCACGAGGTGTATGACTCCCCTCCTCAGCTAACACAATTCTGGAATGTGTAACTTCTTCTCCCTCTCCTGCCTGGGAGGTGAGTTCCACCTGGGATGTGAGATTTCTATTTGTCTAGTTACAGATCAACTGCAAGACTAAATAAAACCCAGAATTTGGCTAAAACAGAGCAATGACATTCTGCAAGTGCTGTATTTGCTTAAAAAAAAAACCTCCACAACAACGACAAAAGAAAAAAGATGAATCAAAAATTAGAAACTATTCATTTATTCCTGTCAAATTCAGGAAGGGGTTTGAAACCATGATTGCTGGCGAAACTACAGCCAATAAAGAGAAGAGTCACTACCAACTTGCTGTATGTCTCTAAGACTATAGGGGTAAAGCAGGTGACTAGAGCAGGGCCAATTCTCATCGCCCATGAAGGGGTAGGACAGAGCAGACCTCCCCATGTACTGGGGATGTGCCTTAAACACCATGCTACATTGCACCCCCAAGTGAGCTGGTCTGCTCTCCTGCTAGCCCTGTTTGAGGCTGTATACAAGAGGAACAGAGCAAGAGAGGCTGACTGTCAACAGAAGACACCCAAGATTCAAATCTGCGCTTGAATTTGGTCTCTGTTTCCACGGTCCCATCTTGTCTGATGATGCCGAACTGGAACTGCAAATGTTGTTTGAGCATCGAAGTAAGTGCTTCATCCAATTCACAATGAAAAACATATTAGTCATTTAGCTCTAACAAAGCTGGAGTGAAGACTGATGAACTTCAAAACTCATCTGAGCTGAAAGCAAGTGGGTGCATTCAGTGCAAGGAACGTGCCTGAAGATGGACAAGGTTATGTAGTCACCACCCTTCTCAGGGTCCAAGTTCAACCCTTCACTGCTTCCTTGGCTTCCCCTGAGGTTTTGTACAGTTCATTTGTGCTCTGCACGGACTCTTCTGTAGATGGGAACCCTCCTTCTACTACACCTCTGCCACTCATCTATCTAGATTGCAATTTGTGGTTTTAAAGGTGGAAAGACCTCCCGTGGCATCGCAAGGATGTATTTTAGATACACAACACCAACCATGACCACTCTTTAGCTTGATGTGGAGGCTTGGAGTTAAAAAGATGTTTTAAATGCATCTTTTAAATACAGAAACCCCAGCAACTGCACCAGGTTTACCAGAGATGCCAGAGGCTGCTGCCTGGAGTGCTGTGAACACAGCAGCAAGCACCAGTTCACTGGGAAACAGTGTCTGTTTCTGGGCTTCCCTCAGTTTTCCTATGATGCTTGCATTTCTCCTTCACACATGTCTTTGGGCCACATAATGAGAGCTGCAGGGAACCTCCTTTCACGTTTTAATACTGGCTGTGGGGTTCTTCTTCAGCCAGGAACGTTCTTTCTCTTGTTCATAATGAGGTTAAACCAGAAATTAATAGAGGTTTGACAAGGTGCAGAAATGCTTAGAAGATAATATGACTTTACTTCAGATTATTTGGTCTTAATTCATACTAATGTGCTTTGGTGTTTGCATTCCGCTTATTTGTGGTTGTGCTGTCACTTACCAAACACCAAAGCATGTCCATGCACATGCCAAGAAACTAGCATCTCTGGTCAGGAATGCTGAAGTGACCTTTTGTTTCTGATATGATGGCTTTTTGTCTGCCAAGGGACTAGCAATGAGCCTATGCTTCACAAAGGGAACACATCAGTTGTAGGCATATCACAATATTCCTCAGATATCCGATTTTTTGGAACTTGTTATTTTAAATACTATTCCAGGTAACTTCTGGATGACAATCTAATTATCTTTCTTAATCCAGTGGGAGGGAGAAAGGGGTTAATTATTGTTCATTTTAGTTAGAAATAGAATTAAAACAAGCAGCATGAAAGAAAAACATATGAGCCATGGCAGGTAATAGGACTGAATATAGAACTGAAAACCCAATCTACCTGCCTTCATGCAAAAGGCTTTAAGTGATGCAAACTCTTAAACCAGGCAGATTTCTTTCTAATTTTGTTTTATTTGAGCTTGTCTTCTAAACCTCTGCGCTCTGATGTGAGGTGAATACCTAAACCAGTAATAACTGCAGCTAGATATTACATACAGAGATTCATACCAATCGTTACCAAGTGCTTTTTGCCCCAAAAGCATAGGACAGAATTTACAATCTGTGACTGAGATACAGTACATAAAAATGCAATGCTCCATCCATCACTGCTGCAGAACCAGTCCTGGCATGAAACGTGACAGTAGTTTAACTGCAACAATGCAGCAAAGTTCAAGGCAAGAAGCTATTAAATCATATTACTGATATTTGGGTAGCCAGAATGTCATTGAAGGGAAACTTGTCTATTTTCTCCTCTTCTCAAAAGGCAAACAAACTACTGGAGAGAGTGGCACCAGTGGTCAAGAGCGGTATCAGTGGTTAAGAGCTCAAGTAAAACTCTAACCTGAGAAATTCAACTTTTAAAATCAAGTTGAATCATGCTGAAAGCTGCAACACATAATAGCTGCTTTGCTTGACAGACCTGCAATGAGCTTGGTTCTCAGCACTTCTGACCATTTCATATTCCACTTACAGAGGGTGCTACCCAAGCCTGGGATATGGGGAGGAGGTCAGGATTGATCCCAAAATGCTTTGAAAGTCACTAAGTGTTTCCCAAGCCAGAAGCATTCCAGAAGCATTTGGAAACTGGGCTTAAGAGGCTATCACATAGCACACCTGTCTCCTTCGAGCTGGACATGCAGCCTTCAGCAAAAGTGGGGCCAAGGATCCACTGAAGTGGAAAAAAAAACAAACCTATGCAGCTTAAATCCATCTTCTTCCTTCTGTATCCCATTACCTGCATTACAGTGTTTTTTATCTGGCGATTTTTGAGATCGACAGCATACTCATGGCAGAGTGCACGCTGAGCCTTCCATAAGTAGATCACAGAATCACAGGATCAACCATCTTGGAAAAGACCTCTAAGCTCCTCCAGTCCAACTGCTGCCCAGCACTGCCAAGGCCACCACTGACCCATGTCACTGAGGCCTCGTCTACACGGGGGGTGCGCACTTGCAGGGACGGTGACTCCAGCACTGCCCTGGGCAGCCTGTTCCAATGCCTGAGCACCCTCTGGGCAAGGAATTGTTCCTCATCTCCACCTAAACATCCCCTGGAGCAGTTTGAGGCCTGGTTTCTGTCCTCTAACTTATTTACATCAACTTGCTTCTAAATCAACTTTCACATGATTTAAGCTTGATTAGGAGATGCTGCCGCTGCAAAGATAGTTTACCTGCTCTTTCTGGCCTAGGTATGATTGTATGGAGAGCCAAGGCTGTGGGTTTGGCTTGTCTCAACCTCAGCCACCCCCTGGCTCAAGTTTGAAATATTTTTCCATGTAAAACAAAGGCATTTTAAGGCATTTTGGGAATTCTGACACAGGTTAAACTATCCAAACCTACACACTCTGTATGCACACAGTAACGGCTGCAAACACATATGTGGACCACTAGTAGTCCCAGGTAATGTTTCATCTACAGGAAACACTTGTTACCTGAATGCTGACCAGAGACAGACCTGGTCTTAACTCCAGCACCCTTTTAACTGAAGAGGAGATGTTTGAAGGACAACACCCAAAACCATAATCTCAGACTGCTTTCTCACCGTGCCTTTGGGCACAGTCTAGTTCTCTTTTCTCACAGGGGGTCTCTTGGGTATAATCTGACAGATGTTCCTACATTTAGTTAGATCTGAGCTGTGGTAAGTGACAGCACAACCTATTAAAACTATTAAACACATCTATTAAAATGAGGCTGTGGCCATGCACCCTGTACTGGCTGAAGGTGACGTGAGAGAGGAAGGTACTGCCTACATCCCTTATTCTTCAGTCTTCAATTCTCCTTCAGTACCCTAAGTGCTGGTGTAATTATTGCCTTTAATTCTTCTGCCAAGCTCATCCACATTAGCCCATCTTGTGAAATCACTGCTTGTCACCCAAGCTGCTGTAACTCACCTATAAATGTTTCCAGCCTTTGCCAGGATTGTAGTTCATGATAATGGAAGTAGATGATCTTAAGGTCCTTTCCAACCCTAACTATTCTATAACTCTGTAATACACAGGCTTCGACTTCCCTGAGAGGGAAAGCTAGCCCATGAGGCTGGTACCTGCAGCACAGCTCTAACTCCTCAGGTAAGGTCATCTAGTCACTTGGGAGCTTCTGGACATGCCTGTGAGCTGAGGGCGAACAGAGTCCAAGTGAATCAAAACTCAGACTGCTTTAGTTCAACCAAAAGCACAGGGCATGCATCAGGTCTGATGTCTGAGACTTGGTGTCAGAGTGTGATTTTAACTCAGTTCAGCACTGTTTTGAGGAGAAGTGGAAGTAATTATGGAATCATAGAATGGTTTGGGTTGGAAAGGATCTTAAGATCATTCAGTTCCAATCCCCTGCCGGCGGCAGGGGCACCTCACACTAGAGCAGGTTGCTCCAAGCCCCTGTGTCCAACCTGGCCTTGAACACTGCCAGGGATGGGGCAGCCACAGCTTCTCTGGGCCCCCTGTGCCAGCGCCTCAGCACCCTCACAGGGAAGAACTTCTTCCTAGTATCTAATCTACCCTCTTTCAGTTTAAAACCATTCCCCCTTGCACTTTGTAAACTAACTGCACGGATAGCAGTCATAGACACCCCAAATCTCTCTGAAAGCTGGGGACACATTCCTAAGAGGTAGAGATTGCAGGCATGATTGACATGCCAGTAAATCACTTTCCTGACTGAAAGAGTAAAAGTATCAGTTCTCATTGAAGCTTGCTTCCTTCATCATTACAGGCACTTGCAGATTTACGATCATGAATGTATCTACAATACAAGATCTGCCTCTAGCCATTACCTTATGCTGTGCTGCAGTGCCACACGCAATTAAGACTGCTCCTTCCACACATCAGACAGGTGTACTTCTTGTCCAGAATCATTCCTCATCTGACCGCACCACGAAGGATATCAGAAAAGACAAATGGAGGAAGCAGCTAAAGCAAACTGGGGCATTCACAGTGCCTGGGAAAGGGGAGAACCTGAAGAAAGTAAAAGACTGTAAGGTGAAGGAGGAGAAAGATCCCTCATCTAAACCCCCGAAAACTCAGACTGGCTTCTCCCAAATGCTACTGAGAGCAAGGCAGAACATGTTCAGATGCTCCTATGAGACACCCAGCAACATTCCCACTGAGAAAAAGACAGGGATGAAGAGGGGCAGAAACAGCCATTTGCAGTAGGGGCAACTCCCATGGGGAGCCTGACACTCACATCAGGCTCCTGGAGTTTCTGCAACCTCTGTGTTCCTCTTCAGACAAACCAATCCCCCGCTCTCCTCTCTGGGCTGTCTGCACTGTCATGAATCCACTTTAGCAACATTTGGTGCTTGTGTGGCATTTTTCAGAGGCAAGGCTTGGAAAATAACCCAGTGCCCTGTCTGTGTCAGCAGTGTCTCTGTGGGAGCTGCCAAGCCAAAAGGCAGCTATGGAGGGTTAGAGGAAGAAAAACTGGGTTCCAAGAGATAAGAAAAATGGGATTGAATGTGCTAACGTGGAAAAAACGGTGTCACAACTGCAAGTACACTGGGCAGTTATCAGTATTTCACAGGCTTCTGTTGGTATCAACAAGCTTTTGATCAGGTTCATAAAGCTTCTTTTCCAAATGAAAAGATACAGATTAAAAGAAAACGTCTCTGAATCTGGTCTGCATGGGCTATATTGCAGCCAGATCCTGTGGCTGCTCTATTAGCTGCTCCCCTTCACCCCTTTAATACAGCCAGAGGGTCGTGAATCTTCCCTATGTCCCTCACATAACCAGGAATGGGATCCTGACAGTGCATGTGAAGATCTTGGATTTAAAAGACCAGCTCAAATGATCTTTGACCTTGCCAGGATTTGTCATTTTGAGATAAAACATAAGAGAAACGTTCAGCTGCCTCAAAAATCACTCTCTCTCTCTTAAAGAGTTTTAAATAGCAGTGATGCAATTCAAGACATGTGCAAAGTAAAAATAAAGACCTTGCCTGTGATTTTACCTGTTAAAATAACCACCTCCTTTATTTGCATGAAGATGTGTGAATTTATACATTAGAATACCATGAGTTACACATTAGAATAGTCTGTATTACACATTAGAATACCTTGCATTACACATTAGAATACCATGTATTACACTTTAGAATACCATGCATCTCCAGAAGAAATCAATAATGCTTCCAGCTTAAGGGGCTTTTTTAAAGGTAAGAGGCTGGTCTTTGCGTAACTACAGCAGAATAGAACTTTCCTCCTTATTCCAAAGAGATGAAAGTAAAGGCACAAAGATTTTTAGACACCTTATGGACTTCTTGCTGAGAAAGCCACTTTCACAGAGGAGCTATTGGTGATCATCTGTACAGAGGTTGATCTGTCAACTGGACAGCATGTCTGGCAACAAGGATACATCCTTGATGAAGCCACAACAGTATTTGTCAGAGATAATCCAAAATCTCTTATATACCACTGTATCTTTCCATAGGTTAATGACCAATTGAACTCAGGCCCTGAGATCAAGCACAGTCAAGCTGGATTTTAAGCCTTATCTTGTGTTAAGCCAACCTGTACAACAGACAAGAGCCTCATATTATCAACCACTTTCTCCACACCCTTCCACCTCCACAGAAACTTTCTTACTGTAGCTTCCCGTTTAGGAATTTCACAGCACCAGCTGCCTGAAGTAACAGGGATTTCCAGATACAAGAATCTTAAGAACCATAAACCCCAGGCTTAAGTCCTGGCCCTATAAAGTTTTTGACACAGTTTTGATGAATGACAATAGAAGCAAGGTTTCATTCATGGTCAGAACACAAAGTCATTTATATCAGTGCAGGTTACATCACTATGTTTGTGAACTGTCCTTCCTTTATCCAGAGACACAAGCAGTGTTTTTTCAAGTACTTGCTCAAAAATCTCAGCTGCTGGTTTACAAACTGCTCTTGCAAAAGCTTCATCAGGAAACAGAATTGTTTGAAAATGCACTTTGCTGTAGCAGAAGATGACATTTGCAAATGGCTAAATGAACTCAAGTATAATTGCTTGAGGCATTTTCTATCTTTGCTTGAGGCATCTCCTGTCTTTCCTTGTCAGAGGGCAGCTAAGGATGTGGAACAAGTATAATTTTAGTTAGTGTTTCCTGGGTTCCATGTCCAAGTTTGCTGATCGGTTTAGGATTTTAAAATCCCTTGATTTTCCATTAAAAAAATACAAGTTCCGAATGTTGAGCAAAGTAACTAAGTGGTGCTCACTGAATTGCCAAGTACAGAAGCAACTACTCCTGTCTGAGCTAGCTCTTCAGAAATGGCAGTGTGCGACAAAGGCATGTGCTCTCTGTCAGCAAGGATACAGACCTCCTGGTGGCAGTCATTCAGGAATACGAACAGCTTCATTCTCTCCTGAATTTAGAATAAAACTTGATTTCCATGATGTGCTACGTGCTGCCTTCGATAAGAAAATGATAAACAAACCAAAACAAAACCTCATTCCTTCAATCTTGTAGCCTCTCTCCCATTCAATTGTAAGTGAATTGGTTATCTGGACCAAGGGGTTTGGGGAAAAAATGCTTACTCCAGGCCAAAGAAAAGCCTTTAGGTTAAAGCCAAATTGAAACTCCTTAAATGTAAACAACACAAAGGCATCTTTAGAAGCTATGGGCCACAATGTGGGCAAAACAGTCTCACAGGACTGAATCTGGTCTACATACAATTCAGGTTTTTGTTGTGCTCTGCCTCCCTCTGATTCTATCATTTTTATACTCCAGGTATTTTTTAGAGTGTATTATGCCGATGAGACATTTTAAACATGAGCGTAACTTTGAGAAGCAGTACCTTGATCTAAATCATTCCTCCATTTAAACCAGCAAAATAGAGGAGACAGGCACAGTGATGGTTTACTGTCAAAACATGAAGAGAGCAACATGATTAGATGTAATGACAGGGCCAAACCCCTTGTCCCTTACAGACAGATTTTAAGCATGACCAAAGCACAGTCAATTTAAACACTTGCATTTGGGCACTGCTCCAGGCAGCCTGCCCTTCACCAGAGAAAACAAAAGGGATAAAGTGTCAGCTTCCAAACTGGGGGAGGCAGCTTCCAGATACCATGGTGGAAGCTCCTCGCCCCAGACCCTCACTTGGGTGAGCAGGAAAGGTTGGGTTCGTTCCCTGTACATTACAGAGACAGAGCAGCTTTTAGCACCATGAAAAAAAGTGGTGTCATAGAATCCCAGACTGGTTTGGGTTGGAAAGGACCTTAACATCATCC
>NW_009940483.1:4288-8501 GCF_000696875.1 Nestor notabilis | reverse complement strand
GCTGGAAGCTGCTCTGAGGTCTCCACGCAGCTTCTCTTCTCCAGGCTGAAAAACCCCAATGTTCTCAGCCTGTCTTTGTATGGGAGGTGCTCCAGCCACTGATCATCCTCATGTCATCCACTAAGAGACTGTGTGAAGCCCTGGTGCTTCCCTCTGCTGTTACACACTTGTCCACTCATGCTTCAGACTTTGTGGGGAAAGGGCTGCCTGACCCAGGTCCATGCTAACCTTGACCTCCTTGCCAGAACAGCATCTAAGAAACTCTCGTCCAGCCTGACTTCCTGCAATGAAAGCAGATCTTGGTTAAATGCACTGCAACACAGCACGTGTACAGTGAAGAGCGTTTCATGCACCATGACACATCTATTCTTAGACTTATTACTGGTACCATCTACTGAGCCCATGCAGAAGAGTGGCCTGGTCTGTGTGGGTCCTCTATGAGCACCTTGCTCGGATGCAGCCACTTTTTTTTTATGTACTTGATTTTCTCGCTCTAAGAGCCTTCAGTAACATCTCGTTCCTCCAGCAAGGCCAGGAACACAGTTGTACCTCCAGGAATGGTGATGATCTCAGGAATTTCTCTGTTAGCCCTCAATGCCAAACTAAAATCTAATAAGAAAGGCTTAGAGAGGGAAAAAAAAGTTCATTTCACTGCCAAGAAGGACTTCTGGTTGCAAAGAAAATTAATGAAATAGTCTGTTTAGCTGGAACTATCTTCAGACGTGTCATTCATCAATAGATAATGCAATTTATTCCTCTGATATTTGCCAGTGACTCTCAAGAGCTTTGATAACAAGATCTGTGCTGCCAGGCTCTAGTTTTGTTTAAAATGTGCCTCCTTATAGAAGGGTTTAGAACAAGAGGAGTTTGGCTCATGTTTCTGATTGGAGAAATCTTTGTTAAACATTGCCAATCAAATGGCGAAACTGAGGATGTTGGATCTAGAAGCATGGAATGGTCACTAAGAGAACTTGCTTCTCATTCCTTTAATTTTTCTCCTCCCAGAAGAGTTGTATCAATAAATTTCCATCTGGATTTTATCTTCCATACACAAGCTGAGAAAAAAAACTTTCTTACCACCAAAATACTCCCTCAATGATGAAACTGTATCTGTGAACAATAGAAAACACAGTTTACTAACATCTTTATGGAGCATGAGGGACAGAGCTCACAATGAGGGACAGAGCTCACACATTGCTGGGGGTGAAGACTCCTTGCTTGTGCCCGTTCTCCCTTTAGAGCAACCAACATAAGTGACCGCGTAGGAGCCAGCCTGACCTCGCACCCATGGGAGGGGTTGCAAGGAGAAACATAAGGGAGAAAATTAAATGAGAGCTCTCATTTTGGAGAGAAATGTAACCTAATGTGCAAAAAGGAGTGAGGAAAGGCAAGAAAGTGAAGCTGTCAACTAATCAATCTGCATTTACAGCTCAGCTCCAAGCTCTACAATCTGAACAGCACAACTGAATTTCACTAAGAGTCAATCTGAAGCACTTCAAATCACAGATTTTTGAGACTAAGCACAGCCTTTCTTTGTTTGACCCAGACAGAAATCAGGAGAGGGCTGCAGAGCCGCACACACAGCTGGGAACTAAAAAGCCCAAACTGCTTGTCAGTGTTATATCCCTCTGGATACACTTGGATTTCCAAGTGCATATACTTGGATCTGGCATGCCATGCCAAGGTCTACTCTGTTAACTAATTATATAGTTGGAGGTTAATCTGGACCCTTTGATGTGTGAATTATTAGGACGATTAAAACAACAAGTAGAGGAAAAGCACACACTGCTGTATACGTGTGCAATCTAACTAGTGTTGCTTTCTTATAGAATCCCAGACTGGTTTGCATGGGAAAGGACCTTAAGATCATCCAGTTCCAACCCCTGCCATGGGCAGGGACACCTCACACTAGACCAGGCTGCTCCAAGCCCCTGTGTCCAGCCTGGCCTTGAACACTGCCAGGGATGGGGCAGCCACAGCTTCTCTGGGCACCCTGTGCCAGCGCCTCAGCACCCTCACAGGGAAGAACTTCTGCCTTAGATCCAACCTGAACTTCCCCTGTTTCAGTTTGAACCCATCACCCCTTGTGCTATCACTACAGTCTCTGATGAAGAGTCCCTCTCCAGCACCTGTATTCTTCTCTGTGAATTACAAATTTCTATAAAACACACACACTCTATGCTTCTATAAAACACTTGATTTGTAAGGCAGGGCCTTAAGAGCTTTTTCATTCCCTTTCCACTGTCATACAAAAGCATGCCATTGTCTAGCAGAACAAAAGCGTGGCTAACACGTGTTTGATGGGACCAGCAGAGATTTGCCTTGGGAGACAGCCGAGTCAGTGACCCGGTGCAATGTGATTTCATTTGCTGTGACTATGAAACATGCTGTGTTGCTGCTGCAGTATAAAGATTTTCAAACTCACTCTGAAAAATCCCACAAAGCTTTCAAAAAGCAGTTGCTGGAGGATGGTCAGCAGTGGAGGGAAGGGAGAGGGGACAGACATAGCCTCCATTCTGCTGGCAAGCTCCTGAAACAACCATGGAGAAAAATATTGCTTCAGGCCAAATAGAAACACTTCCAAGTTTACACGGGGCACATAGCACACCTTGGCTGGTGCTTCAGTAGAGATGATGACGAGAATAAGAGACTGGAAACGAGCTCTCAGTGAAGTCCATGTTTGAAGAAGAATTTTGGAGCTATTTGAATTGGGAGGTGCTGAACTGTGGTATAAGAGTCCTTGTCTGACATCTCATCTTCTCCCCATCAGAGGGTGAAACACCAGAAAAACTTGTTTCCACACAGTGTGCCATGGTTCTCCAGCTGTATTCATTGTGTTGTATGGTGTCACTTTATAAGCAAAGAAAGGACATTTTCAATACCTTGAGAGCAAACTGGATTATATTAAGGAAAGAAAAAGAATAGAGGATTTGGAATCTTGCTGTTTAAATGAGATCCCTTCTGTCAACATTTGTCAGATAAAAGCACAGTCCTGTACTTCGGAAATGTCTTAGTTTTACTTTGAAGAACATTTTGATCCATTGCATCAGAGATGGTGGATGGTGGAACTATTATACTTCAGGAAGCCGAACCCACTGAATCCAATCTCACTCAGAGGGCTGCAGGTTTTGTGGCTTGGATTAATTATTTGCATCACAGTAACAAGAGACCAAGAGAAGAAACTGGGGCACAATGACCTCATCAGTGTATGTTCTAAATTTAAAAGAGAACATAATTCCTGTCCCGAGGACTTCAAGCTCTTAAACCTACGCAGGACTCCTGGGAAGTGGTGTTAAACAGAAGAAAATACAGTATCATCATGCAACTCTGATCAATTTGTCCATGCAAAACCATCAAGGATGCAGCTCAGTACCTGCAGGGCCCTGGAGGGTGCAGAAACCTGCCGTAAATGTGCTCCTGCAGGGAAGGATGCTGGCTGTCCCCCCACCACTGTAGTTTTGGTCAAGAGTGGCATGTCGTCCATTCTGTTCTACCACAGGCACCCAGCAGAGCAGTGAATTTCTTCTGAGTCCTTTAATCTATTTCAAAGGATAAACCCACTCTTACAAGGAGCCAATTTGGCTGCGCTAATAATTCCTGCATGGCACAGTTTAGTATTTAATAGACATCTCACCATCTGTTCTACCTTTAAACAATAAAATCCAAGGCAACAGAACCAGCAGCTGCAATCACAGAGACAGAGGAAGGAGGTGGGTGAATACCTGCAGTACATGCATAGAAAATGATTGCAGGGGAAACTTTCTTGAAGTACTCTGCAAGACAGACCTTAGTGCTACGTTCTGTGTTCTGCACAGCACAGATTCCTCCTACTTTTTGTTACGTTTTACATACAAATCAGTGGAGGAGAGGAGAGAATAGAGCTCTGTGCTGCAACAGTGAATCGCCATTGGTGCTGGTTTCCTCATAGCAAACAGGGATTCACAGCAAGACCTTTCTCTGATACAGGAGAGATGATAATGTTAAATGCAGTGGGGAAGGCACTACCTTTCTCTGTGGGCTGTAAACAGGTCTGAGTTGGAGCTCGGGTTTATGTCCTGCTAAATCAAAGGTCTGTGTTTTCCACAAGGCATGCCTTTGCCAGCAATGCAGCACTGAGGGGCAGCAGTGACTCTGGAATCAAGAGTGAGACACTAAACAGGTATAAGTTACAGTCGCTGTAAAGTCAGAAGTGGACTATGGTCCTTCGCTGCAT
>NW_009940483.1:0-4237 GCF_000696875.1 Nestor notabilis | reverse complement strand
CGCCCCCCCCCCCCCCCCCACCTCCAAGAGGCAAACAATCACAGTCTGGACTAGAAATTTAGTTGTGTTTGAAAAGGTAAAATCATGTTGCACTGTATTTTCTAAGGAAAATTTTGAAGCTCAGTAAAAGTCAACCAAACAGAAGATAAATCTGTTTGACTGTGTATAAGAACATGACTGTAAAAGGTCTGTAAGGATATGCAACAGAAGAACTAAGACTTTGGATGTGATTTTAAGCTCATGGCATCTTTATACCTTACTCCAATGAGGTAAAAATCAAGAACAACATAGCTACTTGTCAGGAGAGTTAAACCCATGTTAAAAAACAGAGCTGGAATCAGGCTCAGTGTCTTGATGTCTCACACGTTCAGTATTCCTATTTAAAAACCAAAACCAATCCTATTGTGAACTGAAAGCTTTGCCAAGGGCTTCAGAGGAATACTGTGAGGGTTGTACTAGCAAAAGGAATATCAAGAGCCACTCATGTCTTTAAGAGCAGATGTAAATAGAATTTGGTGAAATAGCTGGGAAACAAAAACAATCATCCATCTGAACTAAAAGCCGAAACAACTCCCCCTTTTATGTACTACACCAAGAAATACACTGCAAATAAATAGAGTTACTATACAGCCCTTAATACAGTAGAGAGACCTTGAAATGAAGTCTTGTTTTCCATATAAATCAGTGTAACAATACTAAAGGCCCTCCAGCTAAGCCTATTTGTGCTACTTCAAGAACAGCTCAGTGTCAACCTTGATTTTATTAATAACTCAATCTAAACCAGTAATGAAATTTCAGTTGAAGCTTCCCTCAACTTGGCTCTCAAATGTTCACCTTTAGCATTTTCTCTTCCCTAAGTCATTCTGCACTTTCTCCTGGCAGGCCTCCCTGCTTGTAACCAGCTTTAGTGAAGCATGGCTTGTGTCACCCCCCCTGCCTGTAAGAGATGCTCATAAAAATCACACCCTATGTCCACATCACATATAAACTTGAAGATCAGAAAAAGCTGTGTGACTATTTGCCCTGGGCTGTCACTAAAGTATATCTAGCGCAAAGACAGATGCCCAAATCAGATTCTGACAAGACAGTTCAGATGAGTATTTTACTGGCGTGTTATAAGAGGTTGCATATTTTTCACCAAAACTCTTTTTGTTCAAACTTTGGAAACCTGGAAGCGAAGCCTCCAGCTAGATTGAGCTTCAATAAGACATACTGGAGGGGCTCTGCGACTGACAGAGTCATAGGGAAACAGCTGAGCAACAAAACTAATTCGAAAATGAGAAAGGTCATGTTAAAAATGATGCATGTTGAGCTAATGTACTTAAAAGTTACTTTTAAAGATTATAAGCTTTGGAAGAATCAGTACAAAGTTAAAAGAGCAGCATCCAAAGTGGCAAAATCCAAGCCGGACAGATTTATTTCACTGTTTTAACATTGCTTTTATAGATGCAATAACCTTTTTCTCTGAAGAGCTTGTCTAAAATGGGAGCCAAGTTGAAACTTGGATAGCATGGTACTGGTTTTGTTTGGACATCTGCTGCTACTGCTCTTATTTACATGTTGCTGCTGAATGCTTGACTTGTTTGCAGTAAACATGATTATTATGAAAGGTTTGAAGCATATGTGTCATGTCTACGGAGCTAAGCAGGGAAGAACTTTGAAACAAGCAATGAAATCAGCTATTTCAATTCTGGATATTGCCAAAAACTTTGGTGTCAGTGAAGGAAGATCTAGTCTTTTCAGGCCTGAGGCATGAAAGAAGAATCAGTATATGTAAGCCAATTTCATTTGCTTGCTTCCTTTTTGAAGTGTTAACAGGACAGACAGAAGATTTACACTGATGAGCCAAGATAAAACAATTGATATGCTCCTGAAGGGACTTGTTCTTCTGTCAGATGGAAAATATGCCACTGAAGCACGTTTTCATGCCATGTGTTGTAAAATCATTAATAAAGTCTAGACATTAATACTGACTAGATTGAGACATTGTGTACCCTTCATGTTATTTTGTTATTTAAACACCACACTAAAAACCTCTCCTGTGCTTGGCTTGGGACAGTGCTGACAGTTGTGTGAGGACCATGAGCAGTAGAGGTGAGATGTTCAGATGTCCCACCATGTCAACAGAAACGCCTCTGGAGGCCCAGCCTCATGTCTATGACCCCATGCCATGGAGACCTAGCAGAGTACAGCCAGCATCCCAGCTCAACAATGGGTACCAGCAGGTATCAGTGTCAGCTCTTCTGTACCACAGGTGACTCCTGCCAACATCCCACCTGCAAAGGCCACCTACCAGGACATGGTGAAGTGATGTGGAAGCACCACTGCTGTTATTGTTATTATGATTATTGTTAGTTATTCCATCTGCCTGGGGATATTCACATACGCAAGGCTAATAACAGCAACCCTAGTCTCCCTCCCTGTCACAGTCAGTGAAGGAAAAGGAGTTTCCTTCTGGAACATGAAATGTCAGAACAGGTCAGTTCCTTCTGCTGAGCTTCGTGCACAGTTTCAAGAGATTTTCAAGGAACACCCCTCCCATTAGAAGAAAATCCCTTTTCACAACCTTATAGAGAAAAAAGGCAAACAAATACTATGCTTTATTCAAAATCTTACGTATGCTCCACAATGTGCCAATAAACAATAAACGCAGTCTGTGTAACGCACAATGAGCGGACACGAGTTACAGCCATACTGAAAGAGAAATTAAATGCAATGAACTCAGAAGTCCCACTGAACTTCTCTGTGGAGGCCTGGGGTTGTCTATAGAAGAGAACCCCATGCACCAGTGCAGAAATATGAAAGTTTCACCCAGGAGTAGGGCTGGGTTTTGATTATCTGTGCTACTACAATAAAGCTATCCTGCCACATATAAAGCAAACATATCTGTTTGGTTACTTGCTATCAGACTCATTCAGCTGTCCATGCAACTGCCTTACAATGCCTGACAATGCTGAATTAAATTGTGTCACCTGCTTACATTTCATTTAGCCATTGGAGGGGTGGGTTAACTGATTCCTAGAATGTAGACATCGTTTTTGACCAGTAAATATGTAAAACTTCAGTGTCATCTCAAAAATGTATGCAGCATCAACTAGAAAAGTTTGTCACTAAGAATGTATTTACTTTTTCTAAGCTGTTTCTCCACAAAGGCAACATAGCTAAGCAAAATCCACAGATACAGAAGCCTTCCAGGAGCATCTATTATATTCTGCCAAGTGAAGTGGTGTCAGAAGCTGAAATATCAGAGCACAAATTTGACAAGTGGTAGAAAAACTAAGTCAGAGCTCACAGATTCAATAAAACATCGCGTCTGTGGGCAAAAACCAGAAGTGGAGAACTCCGTACTGAAAAGTAAGAGGGCCTGGAAAGCACTAATAACTTCATGATGAATAGCCTGATCAAAAACTGCAAAGCAGATAGAGACTGACTCTGAGACTGGCTTGGAGACACGTCAAAAAGTGTTGCTGAGTAACCTCGTAAATGCTTGTTTGCTCTCATAGGGCACCATGTCAGGGGATCAAACCAACCAAATTAAATCTGAAAACATGGAAAAGAAGTTCAGGAACCTGAGAGGATAAAGTTGGCCATCTGTGAGGAGAAGGAAGTAGTGCAAAGTAAGGGTGACAGGACTTTACAGCTAAGCACAACTGAGAGCTGGTAAGAGGTTTCCTTGATGGCTATTATATGTCTGCATATGTATTAAGGGGAGACTGAAACACTTCCTCTCTTGGTAAGTGACTTTCTAAGACAGACAACACAAACACCCAACTTCTTAAGAGAATAAACAGCTGACTCTTAGTGACTCCTTCTGGAAGGATATAAAAAGGGATAAAGTGCAATACAAGAGAAGAGTTTCCCATGCACCTTTCAAGGCATCTCTTTATAGGAGAATCCAGGCCAGGAGTGTGTGGTCAGGGGGATGTCCACAGAATCATTAGGGTTGGAAGTGACCTCTGGAGATCATCCAGTCCAACCCCCTGCCAAGGCAGGGCCACCCAGAGCAGGTCACACAGGAACGTGTCCATGGTGGGTTTGTAATGTCTGCAGATAAGGGGGGACTCCACCCACACCCCCCCTGGCCAGCCTGTTCAGGGCTCTGACACCCTCAGTGTAAAGAAGTTCTTCCTCATGTTGAGGTGAAACTTGTTGTGTTTCAGTTTATGGCCATTTCTCCTTGTCCTGTCACTGGGCACAACTGGAAACAGTCTGGCACCATCCTCCTGGCACCTACCTT
>NW_009940482.1:0-7061 GCF_000696875.1 Nestor notabilis | reverse complement strand
TATATATATATATATATATGATTGGTAATGGGATCAAATCTGCTCTTGAGTGGTTCTGCTTTGATTTCTCCACATAGAACTTTACAGTCTTTTTAAACTAAATTAGTATTATAGATGGATTTTTCTAGCAGGTTCCCAACTGTGTGCTAAAAGGCCCAACTTGTAGTAGAATTCCCAGTTTACCGCTGCCCAAAACCTCAGTATTGTTGTGGCTGTGTAAATGCACACCAAGAATTAGAGTATCTTTAAGTTTATGATAAGACTAATTGGCTTAAGGGGCTGATAATTATTTTCACAAGCTCAGCAATTTTTGCCTGAGATAACTACATTTGTTTAATGGGGAGAAAAACCCCTTTGGTAATGGAAATTACTGAAGGTATTTAGTGTTAAAGCGCATATTGCTAAGATGATAAATGTTAGTGCAGCCTCAGATACTTCAATGAGCTTTGCAGTACATTGACCCTTGTCTTCTGGCTTCCTCTACCACTGTAAGTGAAGAGAACATCTCTGGCAAACTTGGCTTTTAAAAGTGCTTAGAAACTGTAGCCGAGGGCAGAAATAAAGCTGCTTTGCTGTGTAGTTCTTTTTTGGGTTCCTCACTGGGAAAGTATTAAAGTATGAAATGTCGACATTCCTGAAAATAGCAAATTAGGGAACAGGCTTAATGGAAACTTCCTCTTTTCAGTCAAAGATGTACTTAAATTATGAAATTAAAATAATTTAGATTTAATAAAGGTTTATGACAAAATTTGACAGGAATCTTTATACCCAGTAATCAAAAATAACTCATGCTCTTTCAAGATAGACAGCTACTGAGCTACAGCTCCTGACTAAACAAGGCTCTGCTCCTATTACCCTGAGAGAAATCAAATGTAAATTAGTCCTTGGAGCCGAGTTTCTGCTTTTGCAAAGCTAAACACTTCACCAGTTCCTTGTGCCTGGAACCATTTGGCATAAAATAGCTGAAATTATGTTCTTACTGAAACTTAAAGTTTTCACTTGCAGTGAGATGCTGATCCTTTGCGAGGAAAAAGGGAAGTTGGTGGTGGTTTACTGACCCCCATAGACTGTTTGGGGTTGTTTTTTCTTCTCGCACAAAACACAGTGAACTGCTCCAAGTGCTTACTCAAGCAGCAACCTATGAGCTCAATAGTTTATTGTAGTCTATGGCAGAAGAGTAAGTGGCGTTTATGAAAGAGCCTGATGCCCTAAACATCTAATGAAAATTAAACACTCATAAAATTGCCTTGTTTCTTCAATCTTCTATTAAGAGCTGGGGTTTGTTAGTGTGGAGGTAGCTGCTTATTGTGTGTTTCTTACTCAGAGAAAATATGCAGACTCCATCTCACAGAATTTGTTGCTCTTAAGGATATACTTAAAAGAAGGAAAATGCATTTGTCTCTTAGGTTCTTTCTTCTGATAATGCAATTACCAGTTGGCTACTCCATGGAAGGTGCTTCAGTAGCGACTCTGCTACAGAATTACACCGCTAAACATACATTCATTGACTTTGGGCTTTTACTAAATCATTTTGCAATGTTCATATCACAACATAAATACTGGTTTAAAAATTCAGCAGACCTTTCAGGATAGTTAATTACAGCCTTGAAAGCAGAGGAGAAGCATAAGTATAAGCTATGGTGAATGCTGCCTACATGCATATTGGAAATCATCTGGTGAATCAGAATTATCCACATGTGAAAATTAACCTTATTCTGTTTAGTGCAAGTTTCACTTGAGCACTTGAGGCTCTAACTTGAAATGGTTTGAATACAAAATTCCATCAGATATTTAAAATATTCCAGTGATGATTTGCTCATACAGCATATTAATAAGAAAAGTGTGTGTGGTTTTTTGATCGTTGATTTGAAGACTGTATTACTGTTACAGCAGAAATGAAATCCCTTTAAGACTGACAGAATTAAGGAAATATAAATCAAGAAAGCAGAGACGAACTTCAGGCACTTCTGCCTCTTGAAAGAACTGTGGGATAAATGCATAAGGGATTGTGGTAAAGTTTTGTGCTATGTTCTACAGTGCTCATCATGAGTTGCATTTACTTTATCATTACATTTATTACAGATTTGAGGAAACAAACATTGAAAAACATAATATAAGCACATTACACAACAGGAAAGTGGATGGATGATGGGAAAGTGACCTTGTTTCAGCTGGGGTAGAGTTAATTTTCTTCCTAGTAGCTGGTGCAGTGCTGTGTATTGGCTTTAGCCTGAGAATAATGCTAGTAATGCACCCATGTTTTAGGCCATGAGTAGGGGCATGGGAAGCTGGGAGGAAGCAGAGGCAGGACACCTGACCCAAACTGGCCAAAGGGGTATTCCATACCACAGCACGTCATGCCCAGTATAGAAACTGGGGAGAGTTACCTGGAAGGCCCAGATCGCTGCTCGGGTCGGGCTGGGTATCGGTCAGCGGGTGGTGAGCAATTGTGTTGTGCATCACTGCTGGTTATTGTAGGGTATTTTTCCCTTTTTTCCTTTAAGTCTTATATCTCTTTTCTTGTTATTCCCCTATTATTATTACTAGTACTATATTGCTTAATTTTAGTTATTAAATTGTTCTTATCTCAACCTGTAGGGTTTATATTCTTTCAATTCTCCTCCTCATCCTGCTCGGGGACGGGAGAAGGAGGGGATGAATGAGTGACCGCATGGTGCTGAGTTACCAGCTGGGTTTAAACCATGACAGGAACGTGAGTTATTAAAAGCAACCTAAATACTAAAAACCAGTTTGGATTTACAATTCTGGAATGGAAGAGTAAAGCCTCCGTATTCCAGAGCATATCTTCCCTGAGCTCATTGGGAAGCCAGGCAACAGCTGCTAATCCTTAAAATGTCCTTTTTTTGGCTTAGACTATTCCAATTATTCCCTGAAGTTCACTCTTGAATTAGGTATATCTGATGTTAGGAAGTTGAAGTGATGCATCTTACTTCAGAGGGGTAAGAGAAACATAGGTCACACGCATGGTCTATGATAACTAACACTTTTACCTGTGTCTAGCTAGTCTGGCATTGGAATCCCTCACACAGTAGAAATAACTTCATTAATTTTTGGTGATATCCTTCAAAGGTATAAGCAGATAACTTCTGTAAATGCCACAATCAATACCCTTTTGAAAGGTCAATTCAAGTACTCCTGGATAATATTTACATGCATGTGTACATAATTTGATGGATTTGGTAAGGGCTCTTCAGAAAAATAATTCAAAGGACAGAAGATGATATCTTACTGTGAGAGACTTGAAAAGCTTGATTATGGTTTATAATTGCTTGCACAGGGAGAGAAATAACAAGTACTAAATGACTCTAATCTAGTAGGGAAAAAAGTAAGGACTAATGCTGAGTGTAAAAGCCCTGCAGTTTTAAATGAGAAATTAGGCTCAGATGAGAGTGATTAACCACAGCAGCAAGCTACATACAGAAGAATGGGCTGCTCTTAGTTTTCCTGCATAGCAGACTAGACGGAATGATCTAATAACTGTGTCTGAACTTGAAAGTTGTGGATCAGCGATTACTGTGTAATAATTGTAACCATCACAAGAAAGCTTTTTTCCCCTGATTTGCAGGCTAATAGAGTAATCTGTGTGGGTTGAGATGACCAAAATACCTTTTCTTCACAAGTATGGATTCTCCATTTCTCTCTATATATTACATATATAATGCATATCTTTCTGCCTTTACAATGGAAGTGATGGTAGGTCAGTGTTTACTGATGCTGACATACCAACACAACTCTTCTTCCTCTTGCAAGCAGCATTTATGTATTTCTTATATATATTATATATAAGATATATGTTATACATATATTTATATATTTTATGTATTTATATTTCCATACTGCTGTGGTTAACTTTCAACTTGTGCTTTTTAAAAACAGCATCTACTTATTGAGTTAATATAAGTCTCTAAATCTTGTTAAATAACAGGCTGGATTTTTCAGATCTGATTTATGTATCTATAACTCACATGACAAACTTGACTGGTTGCCCATTGTTTTTGAGTAACAAGCTCAAAGATTAGCTCATCTTTCTGAGACAGAAGTACATTGACATCAGGTGGCTCTCCCTCTGAAAGACCTGGCTCTTTCCCCTTGACTCGTGTGGGTGATTAAATGTATGTGGATGATTAAATGTATGTGGATGTTCGAACCTTAGATGCTTGAAGTGAAGCATGATGAATCCCACCCACATTCCTGTTCCAAATCCAGCTTTGTTGGCACCTTGAAAACAGCCGCGAGTGATGGGTCTGGAAAGAAATACATGGAGAAAAGCACTGACTGCTGCTCTCATAGCAATGGGTGTACAAGATATGATTTGCTACGCAGTATAGAGGGGACTATTCCAAATAGGTAGGAGTAGGTGAGAGGATGTGTATGTAACCACATTTCTTACCTGCTCTCTGTCTGTCCTTCATTCCTTCAGCAAAAGTCTTCTGTTATGCTTGTTGGAAGCAGAAAAGAAAGGCAGACAGTCTTTTGATGGCTTCTGCTCTAGACATAGACATATGTTTCTGTGACATGGCCTTCTTAGCATATGTATTTATCAGGACGTTTTCATACTTGGTGTTTGTTTCCACAGCCTTCTGTTAAACATGTCTACATGATTTTGTTTGTAAGCATCTTAAATCTAAGCATTAGCTAGAATATTGGCTGAGATGACTTGTACAAGAGGGAATTTATGGTTATGTTAGTTGCTGCTTGAAGGAAAGTTAAATGGGATTGGCTGAAGGAAAGTCTAGAGAGTAAAAAAGCAGTTGAGTTTCTACACATAAATACTTAGAACAATACAAAATAAAAGATCTGTTCTAAGTCTAGTGTCTACAATAGATATTAGAAGCTTAAGTCTGGTGTCTAAAATATCAGTATCAAGCCTGCACTAGTAACAGATGCCACATAGAAGGAAAATAAATACCTCCAGAGCACTTATCCAGTTATCCGGAGCTGTATAAATAAGATTCTGTCTCCTTTGGAATACCTGCAGGAAATGTTTTAACTGGGAATCAGAAAATACACAGCGCTTCTGCTAATGGAAATCTGAAACTTCATACTTCTGTGGTTCTTAACATTTAAGGAATTCTCTAACTTCCAATGCTGTTCTGTTATGGAAGAGGTGATGCAGGTAGATGGTTTTGCTCTATACAGGAGCAAAGCCAAATGAAACCTGAAAGGTACCATTGGTGCAGTATTCCTCAGAAACTCAAATTTTCCCAGAAAAACTGGTTTGTAGGAAAACATGTACTGGGAACAGATACCTTAAAATAAATTCTTTCAAAACTCTTGTTCTATGATTCTATGTCTATGTTTAAAGTCTGACGTTCTCTCAGGACATGCCTCGTGTTGCCACTCAGAACACATGGGAAAATCAATTGGGAGAGAAAACAACAACAATGAAAAGTAGAAACAAGAACAGGACACAACCACAGAACTCCCAATGTGTAGTTCTCTGTATTAACATAGTGCTGGACAACCTGCTCTGGGTGGCCCTGTTGAAGCAGGGGGTGTGGATAAGATGACCTCAAGAGGTCCCATTTAACCTCACCCATTCAGTGATTCTGGAACATCGTAGTGTCACTGTGATGGTCTACCTGAGTAGAAGCAGTGCATTGTGACAGGTCCACCTGCCGACCAAGCCCTGACCAAAGCCCGCAGCAGCTTCCCCCCATAGACAAGATGCCTGAAGAGCTCCCGCGTGCTCAGCCCTTGTCCCACACACATGGTGGTGTTTGGCGGGTGCAGGGGCAGGAAGTTGGGTCCCGAGCCCATGGGGGTACATGACCACATCTGACCACAGCTCGGATCCCACCAGGGCAGCAATGGAGCCCCCTTGGGAGCCATTTGGAGCTGCTCCTCCTCGGAGCAGCGGGGCTGCAGTCGAGGATTCTCCTCTTTGTTCGGGACATGATCCAAGAGAACTCCTTGAGGCTGAGCCTCCGTTTTAGGTGAGTGACTGCACATTCTGGACCATTGGCCATAAAGTTTAAGAGTCAGCAGCGTAGTGACAAATCCATGTGACATCCCGAATGTGTAGTTAGTGTTGGTGGAGCTTTAATTGAGTTTAAACAGTAAATTTTGCTTAGCCTCAACTTATTGGTTGCATGACATTTACACTGGTGTAGTTGGCTGGGTGTCCGAAGAGGAATTGTTATGGAAGCATAATGCGCCCCTTCTCCCCTGTGAGTGGTTTGACTCATGAGCAGCCCTGGAGACAATCGAATGGTGCTGTAGATGTGGGGCAGGTGGGCAGGAAAGCGTGTGTGCTTGGTCCAGGCACGGAATTATTTTGCAAGGAATGACTTGGAAAGACAATTGGAGATGGACTGTTTAAAGAGGAATTAAAAAGAGAGTGAACGTATTTCGTGTAACAAAGAACTGTATTTATGCTGGCATGAGCGAAAATAACCAACTCAGTGTTGTCCAAATTCAGGGATTGGCTGCGGGCACAGACTGGGATTGGGATGGGGATATCTGGGGAGATTCTGATGCGAGTGGTGCTATGGAGTTGGAGGAGGTGGAGGAAAGGAAAGTGTGAACTCTCATTAACCACGGTCTGCAGGCTCCTGGTCGGGACCGGAGCTCAGGGAATTGCACATGGAGTTTTCGTGTAAACCGGATGAAACGGAAACAGAGCGTTCGTGGAGAGCGTTTCACCGGGGGAGACCGGCTGTTGTTCACTGATGCAGAAGCGTTCGGAGCGGTGGGTGATCCCTCGATCACCTCCCGAGCGGGTTATTGGGCTGGGGACAGAGCCCCGGAGCGAGGAGCGGGGGTCACTGTCACAGTGAAAGGGCTGTCGGAGCTACCGGGTACAAACGGCTGCTTGTATCCAAGCGATGTAAGAGAGGGGGCTGCCCGGAGTGCGGACGGCGGCTCGGGTAGACCCCGGTCTCCCCATAGGATCACCAGACGCCCTGAAAACGTTCGTTCAGTCTCTTGGGGAGACAATCCCGGCGACCACGGAGCACGATCGGCCCCTCGGAACGCCCCGTGCGCGTCTGGACTCGGGCGGAGACGTGACACAATAGAGTTACCCCCGAGCGGGAGCT